>NW_027194918.1:0-80000 GCF_032444005.1 Ranitomeya imitator
ATGCAAAAATCTCCACACCTAACTAAAGGTGTGGAGGGCAAACTCTGCTGCCCAGAGCTTTCAGTTTAGCTAAATAGATCCATACTGATAAACTGGACAAATGAGCAAAACAAGACAGTACAAAAGAACAAGTCCACAATAAGTGAACTGCAAAGGACATGGAAGGACTTAACTTAGAAGAACTTGGTCAGAGTGGCAGGAAAATCCAAAGAGCAAAGACTCCAGGCAGAGACAATTGACAACTGGCATTGAATGAGGGCTAAGGCCAGACTAATATAGCCGAGCCCAAAAGACAATCAAAGGAAACAGCTGAAAAGCTAAATCCAAGAAGCAGCAATACCACTAAAGACCACAGGAGGAGCCCAAGAGCAGAACTCACAAAAATACTACTTACAACCAAGAACGGAATTCACAACAGTACCCCCCCACTTGAGGAGGGGTCACCGAACCCTCACCAGAGCCCCCAGGCCGATCAGGACGAGACAAATGAAAAGCACGAACCAACTCGGCGGCATGAACATCGGAGGCAACAACCCAAGAATTATCCTCCTGGCCATAACCCTTCCACTTGACAAGATACTGAAGCTTCCGCCTTGAAAAACGAGAATCCAAAATTTTCTCAACCACATATTCCAACTCTGTTGTGAATTCTGTGGCAGAGCTCCCTCCTGTGGCCACAAGTGGTATTTCGGCTGGTTCTCTCTGTGAGCTTCCGTTGGTGGAAGGAAGTGGTACTGCGGCTTCTGAGCCTCCTTCCTCAGGTGATGTGGTGATGTCGTTAGACGTTTCCTATTTAGCTCCACCTGGTGCTTTGATCCTGGCCTCTTGTCAATGTTCTAGTGTGGGTCTAGCTTCCTCCTGGATCGTTCCTGTGGCCTGCTGCTCTGCATAAACGAAGTTATGCTGTGTTATTTTTTGGTTTGCTGTTTTTTCTGTCCAGCGTGCTCTTTTGTTTTTGTTGCTTGCTGGAAGCTCTGAGACGCAGAGGGTGTACCTCCGTGCCGTTAGTTCGGTACGGAGGGTCTTTTTGCCCCCTCTGCGTGGTTGTTAGTAGGGTTTTGTGTTGACCGCAAAGTTACCTTTTCTATCTTCGGTCTATTCAGAAAGTCGGGCCTCACTTTGCTAAATCTGTTTCATCTCTACGTTTGTCATTTCATCTCACTCACAGTCATTATATGTGGGGGCTGCCTTTTCCTGTGGGGAATTTCTTTGAGGCAAGTTAGGCTTGTTTTCCTCTTAGGCCTAGCTAGTTTCTCAGGCTGTGCTGAGTTGCATAGGTAGCGTTAGGCGCAATCCACGGCCGCCTTTAGTTGTGGTACGATAGTATAGGGATTGCGGTCAGCAGAGTTCCCACGTCTCAGAGCTCGTCCTATGTTTTTGGTTATTGTCAGGTCACTATTTGTGCTCTGAACTTCAACATCCATTGTGGTTCTGAATTACAATTTCATGACACAACTCCCCCTCAACCAACACCGGGGCAGGAGGATCAACAGATGGAACAACGGGCTTCACATATCTCTGCAACAAAGATCTATGGAAAACATTGTGGATGGAAAAAGAAGCTGGAAGGGCCAAACGAAAAGACACAGGATTGATAATCTCAGAGATCTTATAAGGACCAATAAACCGAGGCTTGAACTTAGGGGAAGAAACCTTCATAGGGACATGACGAGAGGATAACCAGACCAAATCCCCCACACGAAGCCGAGGACCAACACACCGACGGCGGTTAGCAAAACGCTGAGCCCTTTCCTGGGACAACGTCAAATTGTCCACCACATGAGCCCAAATCTGCTGCAACTTGTCCACGACAGAATCCACACCAGGACAATCAGAAGGCTCAACCTGCCCTGAAGAAAAACGAGGATGGAAACCAAAATTGCAAAAGAAAGGCGAAACCAAAGTAGCCGAACTGGCCCGATTATTAAGGGCAAACTCGGCCAACGGCAAAAAAGTCACCCAATCATCCTGATCTGCAGACACAAAGCATCTCAAATAGGTTTCCAAGGTTTGATTAGTTCGCTCAGTTTGACCATTTGTCTGAGGATGGAACGCCGAAGAAAAAGACAAATCAATACCCATCCTAGCACAAAAGGCCTGCCAAAACCTGGAAACAAACTGGGAACCTCTATCAGACACAATATTCTCCGGAATGCCATGCAAACGAACCACATGTTGAAAAAACAATGGAACCAAATCAGAGGAGGAAGGCAATTTAGGCAAAGGTACTAAATGGACCATTTTAGAGAACCGGTCACAAACCACCCAGATAACAGACATCCTCTGGGACACAGGAAGATCTGAAATAAAATCCATAGAAATATGCGTCCAAGGCCTCTCCGGAATGGGCAAAGGTGAAAGCAACCCACTAGCACGGGAACAGCAAGGCTTAGCCCGGGCACAGGTCCCACAGGACTGCACAAAAGCACGCACATCCCGCGACAAGGAAGGCCACCAAAAAGACCTAGCAACTAAATCTCTGGTACCAAAAATTCCAGGATGACCGGCCAACACAGAACAATGGACCTCAGAAATTACCTTACTTGTCCATCTATCAGGAACAAACAGCTTCCCCACAGGACAGCGGTCAGGCTTATCAGCCTGAAATTCCTGGTGCGCCCGCCGTAAATCAGGGGAGATGGCAGATAGAATCACCCCTTCTCTAAGAATGCCAACCGGCTCAAGGACTCCAAGGGAATCAGGCAAAAAACTCCTAGAAAGGGCATCCGCGTTAACATTCTTAGATCCCGGAAGATACGAGACCACAAAATCAAAATGGGAAAAAAATAGGGACCACCGAGCCTGTCTAGGGTTCAGCCGCTTGGCCGACTCAAGGTAAATCAGATTCTTATGATCGGTCAAAACCACAATGCGGTGCTTGGCTCCCTCAAGCCAATGTCGCCACTCCTCAAATGCCCACTTCATAGCCAAAAACTCCCGATTACCGACATCATAATTGCGTTCCGCAGGCGAAAACTTCCGAGAAAAGAAGGCACATGCCTTCATCAAGGAACCATCAGAATTCCTCTGTGACAAAACGGCCCCTGCCCCAATCTCAGAAGCGTCAACCTCAACCTGAAAAGGAAGAGAAACATCCGGCTGACGCAAGACAGCGGCAGAAGTAAATCGGCGTTTAAGTTCCTGAAAAGCCTCAACAGTCTCAGTGGACCAGTTAGTCACATCAGCGCCTTTCTTAGTCAAATCGGTCAGGGGTTTAACCACACTAGAGAAGTTAGCAATGAAACGGCGATAAAAATTAGCAAAGCCCCAAAATTTCTGAAGGCTCTTCACAGATGTGGGTTGAATCCAGTCATGAATGGCTTGGACTTTAGCAGGATCCATTTCTACAGACGAAGGGGAAAAAATAAACCCCAAAAAAGAAACCTTCTGAACTCCAAATAAGCACTTAGACCCCTTCACAAATAGAGCATTATCACGAAGGATCTGGAATACCGTCCTGACCTGCTTCACATGAGACTCCCAATCATTAGAAAAAAATCAAAATATCATCCACATACACAATCAAGAATTTGTCAAGATAATTGCGGAAAATATCATGCATAAAGGACTGAAATACAGAAGGAGCATTAGAAAGCCCAAAAGGCATCACCAGATATTCAAAATGGCCTTCGGGCGTATTAAATGCAGTTTTCCATTCGTCACCCTTTTTAATACGAACAAGATTATATGCCCCTCAAAGGTCAATCTTGGTAAACCAACTAGCCCCCTTAATCCTAGCAAATAAATCAGAGAGCAAGGGTAAAGGATATTGAAATTTGACCGTGATCTTATTAAGAAGGCGATAATCAATACAGGGTCTTAAGGAGCCATCCTTCTTGGCAACAAAAAAAAATCCCGCTCCCAATGGTGACGAAGACGGCCGAATATGCCCCTTCTCTAAAGACTCTTTAACATAGCTCCGCATGGCGGCATGCTCTGGCACAGACAGATTGAAAAGTCGGCCCTTAGGGAACTTACAGCCAGGAATCAAGTCAATAGCACAATCACAGTCCCTATGTGGAGGAAGGGAACTGGACTTGGGCTCATCGAATACATCCTGGAAATCCGACAAAAACTCAGGGACCTCAGAAGAGGGGGAAGAGGAAATTGACATCAAAGGAACGTCACTATGTACCCCTTGACACCCCCAACTAGTCACAGACATTGATTTCCAATCCAGCACAGGATTGTGTACTTGTAACCATGGAAAACCCAGTACAACAACATCATGTAAATTATGCAACACCAGAAAACCTTCCTGATGTGCAGGAGCCATGCACATAGTCAGCTGAGTCCAATACTGAGGTTTATTCTTGGCCAATGGTGTAGCATCAATACCCCTCAAGGGTATGGGACTCTGCAAAGGCTGCAAAGAAAAACCACAGCGCCTAGCGAATTCTAAGTCCATTAAGTTCAGAGCAGTGCCTGAATCCACAAATGCCATGACAGAAAAAGATGACAATGAGCAAATCAGGGTCACAGACAGGAGAAACTTAGGCTGCACAGTACTAATGGTAACAGATCTAGCGACCCTCTTAATACGCTTAGGGCAATCAGAAATAGCATGAGCTGAATCACCACAGTAAAAACTCTCTGTTCCGCTCTAGTCAGAATCCTATCACACTGCATTGGCTCAGGACTCTGCTCTGAGGACACTACCATATGGTGCACCACTTTGCGTTCACGCAGGCGCCGATCAATCTGAATGGCCAGAGACATAGATTCACTCAAACCAATAGGCGTGGGAAATCCCACCATAACATCTTTAAGGGCTTCAGAAAGACCATTTCTGAAAATGGCTGCCAGAGCGTCCTCATTCCATCTAGTGAGCACACACCATCTTCTAAATTTCTGGCAGTATAATTCTGCCGCATCCTGACCCTGACACAGGTCCAACAGTGTTTTCTCAGCATGCTCTACAGAGTTAGGTTCGTCACACAATAATCCGAGCGATTGAAAAAATGCATCTACATTAAGCAATGCCGGATTCCCTGACTCAAGAGAGAATGCCCAGTCCTGAGGATCGCCACGCAGCAAAGAAATAACTATCTTTACTTGCTGAATGGGATCACCAGAGGAACGAGGTTTCAGAGCAAAAAATAATTTGCAATTATTTTTAAAGTTCAAAAACTTAGATCTATCCCCGTAAAACAAATCCGGAGTAGGAATTCTAGGCTCTAAGGCCGGAGTCCGAACAACAAAATCTTGAATATTCTGTACTTTTGCAGCAAGCTGATCCACACGAGAAATTAACCCCTGAACCTCCATGCCTGCATCCAAATCCAAAATCACCCAGAGATCAAGAGGAAAAAAAAAAAAGACAAAACAAACCAAAGTGAAAAAAATGACTCAAAACTCCTTTTCTTTACCTTCTTTTGAGAGGCATTCAGTTCAATTTTGGCCAGTTGTACTGTTATGGTCTGGTGATTATGGAGCGACATGAGACTAGCTCTGAGCAGGTGGTATCTATACTGACCGCAGACCCTAAGCTCAACACACAACTAGAAGCAGCCGTGGATTGCTCCTAACGCTCGCTATGCAACTCGTCACAGCCTAAGCGCTAACTACCCCTAAAGATAGAAGCAGGAAAACTATCTTGCCTCAGAGAAAATCCCGAAAGGAAAGACAGCCCCCCACATGTAATGACTGTGAGAGGAGAAGGAAATTACATACGTAGTATGAAACAAGATTGAGCACAGGAGGCCACTTCTAGCTAGAAAGGAAAGTACAGAAAAGAGCTCTGTGCGGTCAGTAGAAAACAACTAGAAAAAGTCCACCGCAGAGAAATGCAAAAATCTCCACACCTAACTAAAGGTGTGGAGGGCAAACTCTGCTGCCCAGAGCTTCCAGTTTAGCTAAATAGATCCATACTGATAAACTGGACAAATGAACAAAACAAGACAGTACAAAACAACAAGTCCACAATAAGTGAACTGCAAAGGACATGGAAGGACTTAGCTTAGCAGAACTTGGTCAGAGTGGCAGGAAAATCCAAAGAGCAAAGACTCCAGGCAGAGACAATTGACAACAGGCATTGAATGAGGGCTAAGGCCAGACTAATATAGCCGAGCCCAAAAGACAATCAAAGGAAACAGCTGAAAAGCTAAATCCAAGAAGCAGCAATACCACTAAAGACCACAGGAGGAGCCCAAGAGCAGAACTCACAAAATACTACTTACAACCAAGAACGGAATTCACAACAATCCCCACCATGTCATAATTATGCTCCAACAACATTAATTCTAATTTGTCCATTTTGTTGGCGAGGCTTCTGGCATTAGTATACATGCACTTGATGTTCCTCTCTGTACCTCTATTCTTTCTTAAATTATTAACTGTTCTAACCCCACTCCCCATGCCACCGTCACCCCATCTTCCTTATTTGTGCCCAGGTCTCTATCTGCACTATCTTCCCCTCCTATAAAATGAATACCCTCCCCCCAATCCCTAGTTTAAACACTCCTCCAACCTTCTAGCCATTTTCTCCCCCAGCACAGCTGCACCTTCCCTATTGAGATGCAGCCCGTCCCTAGCGTACTGTGTTAGTGTTCCAGAGTTGGAGGTGTTGGTTGCTTGAGGAGGCGTTTGGAGTGTTGTTCAGAAGACTGTTGCTTTGGTGATTTGAGTGCATATCATCCTCCTCCTCCTCTCCTATTTCTTTTTTCCTTCTTTTACTTCACGGTGCTTCACGCTGTTGTTTGTTAGTGCATATTAGTATGATTGGTATTTTAATTTATCCCTGTACGTCTTCCCTTGTTAGTCTTGTTTGTATATTCTTATATACTACAACTCCCCACTTTCATGGGTGGGGGAGGGGATAGATAAGGGCTGATTAAGGAGTTCAGCAAGGCACGTGGCCCAGGTATCTTCACCTTCACCATATTTAGGTATAGGGAAGGAGCTCCTAGCCCTGGGATTTCCTGCAATGGTGCCGTTACATTAATACTGGCCCAAGCCATTTTGCTCTGGCAGGGCAACTGCAGCAACTCAGCCTGGAAGTAGCATACCTACGCACTGTTGTTTTGCAGATTTCCAAACACATCTGGTATAGGGGCCATGGCTCACAGGCAACCTCTGGTGAAGCCAAGATTGCTTTGCCTGACAGGTTATCTGGGTGATGTGACAAGTTTGTTGTTTTCAGGCAGGCCTGTAAGCTTTACTTTAAATTACATCCTCACTCTGAAACCATGGAGCAAGATGTGGTGATGATAATTTCTCTCCTGGAAGACTCTCTATTAAAGGTACCTTCACACATAACGATATCGTTAACGATATCGTTGCAACGTCATGCTTTTTGTGACGTAGCAACGATCCCGCTAACGATATCTTTATGTGTGACAGCGACCAACGATCAGGCCCCTGCTGGGAGATCGTTGGTCGTGGGGAATGATCAGGACCTTTTTTTGGTCGTTGATCACCCCGCTGTCATCGCTAGATCGGCATGTGTGACGCCGATCTAGCGATGTGTTCATCGTGCAGGGCCGCGCTTAGTAACCCGATATTTACCCTGGTTACCATTGTAAAAGTAAAAAAAAAAAAACACTACATACTTACATTCCGATGTCTGTCACGTCCCCCGCCGTCAGCTTCACTGCACTGACTGTCAGCGCCGCCGGCTGTAAAGCAGAGCACAGCGGTGACGTCACCGCTGTGCTCTGCTTTACGGCCGGCGCTGACACAGTCAATGCGGGAAGCTGACGGCGGGGGACATGACAGACATCGGAATGTAAGTATGTAGTGTTTTTTTTTTTTTTACTTTTACAATGGTAACCAGGGTAAATATCGGGTTACTAAGCGCGGCCCTGCACTTAGTAACCCGATGTTTACCCTGGTTACCCGGGGACTTCGGCATCATTGAAGACAGTTTCAACGATGCCGAAGTCTTTCCCCGGATCGTTGGTCGCTGGAGAGAGCTGTCTGTGTGACAGCTCCCCAGCGACCACACAACGACTTACCAACGATCACGGCCAGGTCGTATCGCTGGTCGTGATCGTTGGTAAGTCGTTTAGTGTAACGGTACCTTAAGACTGTTGATGTATATATACTTCGGTAAGGAGGATTAGTTAATTGAAGTGCTCTCAGAAAGGAAAAAAATAATACCATAAAATTGAATTTTATTAAATTGAATTATGTTAAAAATCACCAAAAATGAAAAAAATGTAAAACAAAAACAAAAAAATAAAAACAATCAGGCAGCTATAAAAGATGCCAACCTGAAAAAACTTAATGCAATTAGCCCTAGTGTCCCCCACCAAGCCCTGCCTAAAAAAATAGATAAACACGGCACTCTGTGAGGATATGAGTTTTGGTGCTCGAGTAGGGTATCCAACCCTCAGTCACAAGTATTCAAGAATCATTGAGTGCCGGGTGATTCTTGAATACCAAGCCCTGCCTGTCAGCGGAGGTTGGCACCCTAATACATGCAAATGGCGCCCCCGCTCCACAGCGGCTATCCCTTTTGACCCTAGAATTCCCTGCTCAAAAACTTGACCACTATATCACAAATAACACCAAATGGGCTATATTGGCCCACCTAGACAAACCACCTACTATTACTAGTCAATGAGAAGTCCGTAATATCCGGGTAGCGTGGGGAAAACAAATTACTACCTCACCCAATACACAAAATTATGCCAACCATTTGGTCATAATGTGATAACAAATCCAACAAAACACAAAAAATACAATTCTTCTACAGAACAGATTAATTTTAATATTTATATTTAATGGCCAGAAAGAAATAGAGAAAGGTGGAAAAGAAGGGAGTGGAAAAAATTCCTTCCTGGCTGCGGAGGTTGGCACACTAGATTAATACGCAAAGTGGCGCCCCAGCTCACCGAAGGCTGCCCCTAAACTATTGCCTACAGCATTCCCTTTAATAGATACCAAAGTCACAATAGAACATAAAGATAAGGAAAAAACAAGGGACAGATGAAGGCAAGGGGATACTGTTATAGTGGGCCCTAGTCCCACAAAAACGCTAGTTAGAACTGCTCAGTGATAACCCCTCTATTCAAATCAATGCATCAGATCATTTTAATGAAATTTTGGGGGTAAAAAATCATGGTACAGATATAACGGTGCAAACTATAATACAGCTGCCTACCCAGGGACTCCGTGATGTATGGACCCACTATAACTTATGTCTGCTAGACCACCAATAACACCAATCATGAATGTACACAGCAGCCAGTGTGGCATTTAAATCAGTGTCCAGTTACAAAAAAATTGCACTTTGCCCATATAGAAGATCTATCTTAAGGTTATAAAAACCTGATTTTATTCTCAGACTCAATGGTAAGACACTCGAGAGTAAACTCTAGGGGCAAATTCAGCGATACCACCACTAAACTGTATATTGCACTGTGCCCAACACAAATGGATTAAATGCAGTAAACCAAGAGGATGTGACTTAGTTCATCGAAATCCATTCAATCCTTCTTTAAGAGTCTTATTGACAGCTGTAATGCAGGCACCTATTGTACCATGCCAAGAAATTAAAGACTTAATGAGTTCAGCCTCGACGCGTTTCCCTCCCATGATGCAAGTTCCTCAGGAGGCATAAGGAAAAAGCCGTGTGCTCATCCAGAGCATCAGCTGTATAGAATGTGCCTGGTTGCAGGTGTTGAGGAATTTTTTCAGGCAGTAGGTCATATGTACGACGACCCTGAGTGCATCTCCCTGGCCGAATCTCCTTCAGCAAGGAGACCGACCAGCGGAAAAGTATTGCTCCAAGTTTCGGAGGTAGTCCACAGATACTAAGTGGAATGACCCCTGTGCTCTTTAGCCAGCTCTGTCAAGGGCTATCGGTAAGGGTAAAGGATGCCTTTGGTCTGTATGAGACTCCAGTTTCTCTTGAGGCTGCCATGTCTCTGGCTATCCGTGTGGACCGCCAACTATGCCAGAGACAAAGAGACACTCCAATTTGCAGGGAGGAGGGGGTGCGGGGTCAAGGGGACAACCTAGGCCAGAGTCAACTGAGGAATCCAGGCAGTTGGTTGGGGCAACTTGTTCTTTTGATCAAACTGTAGTTTGGTGCAATCCGGGAGCGTGTTTTTTTCTGTGGTGGAAAGTAATTTTGTGGATGCTTGCCCTTCCTTATTACACCGTAAACAGCTGCAGAAAACTCCCGGTTTTGAGGGGAGGTTGGCAGCCCGGGTGTACATATTTCATCTGTGGGTAAGTCCCATTTTTTTTACTGGCAGAGATCCATTTGTGCAAAAATAAGGTGGTTATTTCTGCCCTTCTGGACAGTGAGGTGGGGTTTAATTAGATCAACGCTAGGTTTGTCCCAGTCCGGGACCTCAAGCCACATAAACTGTCTAGACCAATACCCATAATGCAACAAAAAATAGTTGTAGCAAGCATACTACATGTAGAGTACCCCAAAAGGGGTTAAATAGGATAATACCAAATTTCCATAATATATAATCTACATGTAAGTACAGACCAAATAAGGCCCAACTGTAAATATATATATATATACACCAACCAAACTCACACAAAAAAAGCAGTCAAAAGGTCCCATAAAATTACAAACTTTATTAAATATCAATTAAAAAGATATATAAAGCAGGTACACCGGCATGATTGGAGGGATGAATAGTGCCCACAGTGGTCGTAGGCGGAAAAAGAGGGCAAAATTGGCCACACACTCCTGCATAATCAGAAATTTACACCAAACTATGGCACACAGTCACTTTCAGAAATAACAAATGCAGATAGAGATCATTACCAATAACGAGGTACAACCTCATAGTACATACCGATAGGATGCAGGAGAGGAAGGGCAAAAGCCCAACTCCGACACGCGTTTCGGAGTGGCAATGACTCCTTCCTCAGGGGCATGATTACTAATACTATACTAATAGCCACAAAAACCTCTTTGACATAATTCTGTCAACATAAAAGGCTACAGTTAGCCCATTCAGCAAAAGAAAAGATCTACCCACTCAGGAAGATATGCATGCAAGGAGAAACAGGAGTTTTTAGGTATTTAAGAGTAAAAACTAGAGTTTATTGAAAATTCACATAACATGATTGTATACAAGAATAATCACAGAAAAGAGACCAGGTAAAGTGATACGTGTGCAGACAAATACCAGGGTTACCAGGAACCACCAATAGCACTTGCCCCTCTGTGCCTAGGAATCAATCCAATCATAAAGTGCATGTGCAATAGAGTATGACACAGGTAAGTTTGCCTCGCCCAAGAACATTACATGTATGGCGACCAAAATTAAAAAATGCAGCACCATATAGGGCAGACAGGTACTTACCGCGGGCAAGGGAAGTGAGAAAGCGGTCTATTGAAGATGCGAAACGCACGTCGGGCTCTCTTTACACCCGGCCCAGGACCCCCCAATCTCTGCCCGTGGTAAGTACCTGTCTGCCCTATATGGTGCTGCATTTTTTAATTTTGGTCGCCATACATGTAATGTTCTTGGGCAAGGCAAACTTACCTGTGTCATACTCTATTGCACATGCACTTTATGATTGGATTGATTCCTAGGCACAGAGGGGCAAGTGCTATTGGTGGTTCCTGGTAACCCTGGTATTTGTCTGCACACGTATCACTTTACCTGGTCTCTTTTCTGTGATTATTCTTGTATACAATCATGTTATGTGAATTTTCAATAAACTCTAGTTTTTACTCTTAAATACCTAATACTATACTAATACTATACTAATAAGAATCGTTCTTCATGAATACCTGAAGAGGAATAGTTGTTATTATCTATTACATCTGTGTGGCAAGGGGTTCTGAATACTTTGAAGAGGGTGGGGTTTAGATATATGTGTGTGGCTGATCAGAGATGTTTGGTAGGACCGGACCTGTGTGTTGGTGACTTGGTGTGGTTATACGAGAGGACATTAAGTTGAATGTTCCTTCTTGGAAACTGGGACCCAGGTTTATCGGTTCTTATATTATTACGGCCGTCGTCAATCCTATAGCATTCCGCCTTGCTTTGTCACCTACTTTTAATGTGTTTCACCTGTCTCTACTCAAAAAATACGCTGTGTCCTCTGAAACATCACGCCTACCTCCATCCCCGGCAATTATTGATGGGAATTTGGAATATCAGATAGTTGATTCTCGCTTGGTTTGCCAGTCTCTTCAGTATCTAGTACACTGGAAAGGTTACAGTCCTGAAGAGAGAAAGTGGAACCAGCCTCTGATGTCCATGCAGTCAGGTTGATCCAGTCTTTTCACATGGCACACCGATAGACTCAGGCCTGAGCTTTTAGAGGTTGCTCTTAGAAGGGGGGGTACTTCACGGGTTTACTGTGACAGCGGGGGACCAGAAGACCGTGGTGTCTGATTTCACATACTCCTGCACTGATTAATATGATGGTGAAGTGCTTCTAAACAGTGAAGGTTTCTGCTAGCAATGCAGGAGTTAATTTGTTCAGTGGAGAGCTCCTGGATCTTTCCTGCTTTGATGGTCTCAGCTGTTCAGTGTTGGCCACTTCCCTTTGTGTATATATATCTATCTATATAATCGTCTAAGGGTCACTTCCGTCTGTTTGTCTGTCACGGAAATCCCGCATTGCTGATTGGTCACAGCCGGCCGTGACCAATCAGCGATGAGCACAGTCCGGCCACGAATTCGCCCTTCCCCACTCCCCTCCAGTCAGTGCCCCCTCCGTACTCCCCTCCAGTCACTGCCCAATAGCGCTTTAGCAGTCCGTTAAACGGACTGCGTTACCCCGTGGCATAACGCGGTGTACTGCAGTCCATTAATGCTATTAGCCCTGTGTGACCAACTTTTTTACTATTGATGCTGCCTATGCAGCATCAATAGTAAAAAGATCAAATGTTAAAAATAATTTAAAAAAATAAAAAATCATTATATTCTCACCTTGCAGCGCCTTTCCTGCTCCACACGACGCTCCGGTCCCAAAAATGCATTGCGGCAATGACCGGAGATGACGTAGCGGTCTAGCAAGATGATGACGTAGCGGTCTTGCAAGACCGCTACATCATCACGTGTTATTGCCGCAATGCATTCTTGGGACCGGAGCGTCGCGAGGAGCATTGCTAAACGCCTGCACTGGATCCGGGGGCCGCCGGAAGGTGAGTATATAACTATTTTTTATTTTAATTCTATTTTAACAGGGATATGGTGCCCACATTGCTATATACTACATGGGCTGTTAGATACTACGTGGGCTGTGTTGTATACTATGTCTCTGTGATATATACTACCTGGGTTGTGCTATATACTACCTTGCTGTGCAATATACTACGTGGGCTGTGTTATATACTGCGTGGGCTGTTATATACTGCGTAAGCTGTTATCTACTACTAGCTATTGAACCCGTTCTACGCCCGGGTGGCGAGCATTTATATTGGTATATGGTCTCCATCCTAGTATGTGCTGCTCCATCCTGCGTCCCCATCCTGTCATGAGCTGCTTCATCCTGCGTCCCCATCCTGTCATGTGCTGCACCTATCCTGCACCCCCATTCTGACATGTGCTGCTCCATCCTGCGTCCCCATCCTGTCATGTGCTGCACCCATCCTGCGCCCCCATCCTGCCATGTGTTGCACCCATCCTGCGCCCCCATTCTGTCATGTGCTGCCTCCATCCTGCACCCCCATTGTGACATGAGCTGCTCCCATCCTGCACCCCCATTCTGACATGTGCTGCACCCATCCTGCGCC
This sequence comes from Ranitomeya imitator, assembly GCF_032444005.1. Classification (NCBI taxonomy): domain Eukaryota; kingdom Metazoa; phylum Chordata; class Amphibia; order Anura; family Dendrobatidae; genus Ranitomeya; species Ranitomeya imitator. The sequence continues at coordinate 13,670 of NW_027194918.1, forward strand.
TCCATTCTGACATGTTCTGGACCCATCTTGCGCCTCCATTCTGTCATTTGCTGCTCCCATCCTGCGCCCCCATACTGTCATGTGCTGCTCCCATCCTGTGCCCCCGTTCTGTCATGTGCTGCTCCCATCCTGTGCCCCTGTTCTGTCATGTGCTGCTCCCATTGTGTGCACCTGTTCTGTCATGTGCTGCTCCCATCCTGTGCCCGTTCTGTCATGTGCTGCTTCCATCCTGCGCCTCCATTCTGTCATTTGCTGCTCCCATCCTGCGACCCCGTCCTGTCATGTGCTGCTCCCATCCTACGCCCCCGTTCTGTCATGTGCTGCTCCCATCCTGTGCACCTGTTCTGTCATGTGCTGCTCCCATCCTGCGCCCGTTCTGTCATGTGCTGCTTCCATCCTGCACTCCCGTTCTGTCATGTGCTGCTCCCATCTTGCGCCCCCGTTCTGTCATGTGCTGCTCCCATCCTGCGCCCCCGTTCTGTCATGTGCTGCTCCCATCCTGTGCACCTGTTCGGTCATGTGCTGCTCCCATCCTGCGCCCGTTCTGTCATGTGCTGCTTCCATCCTGCACCCCCGTTCTGTCATGTGCTGCTCCCATCCTGTGCCCGTTCTGTCATGTGCTGCTTCCATCCTGCACCCCTGTTCTGTCATGTGCTGCTCCCATCCTGCGCCCCCGTTCTGTCAAGTGCTGCTCCCATCCTGCGCCCCCGTTCTGTCATGTGCTGCTCCCATCCTGCGCCACCATTCTTTGATTTGCTTCTCCCATCCATATGCCCCATACGCTGCTCCATTATGGTTGATGGCCCCCATAAGACGCTCCAGTGTGCATGCCCCCGTACACTGCTCCATAAAAGTTTATGGCCCCCATAAGACGCTCCAGTGTGTATGCCCCCGTACACTGCTCCATTATGGTTTATGGCCCCCATAAGATGCTCCATAGTGTATGCCCCCGTACACTGCTCCATAAAGGTTTATGGCCCCCATAAGACGCTCCAGTGTGTAAGCCCCCGTACACTGCTCCATAAAGGTTTATGGCCCCCATAAGACGCTCCAGTGTGTATGCCCCCGTACACTGCTCCATAAAGGTTTATGGCCCCCATAAGACGCTCCAGTGTGCATGCCCCCGTACACTGCTCCATAAAGGTTTATGGCCCCCATAAGACGCTCCAGTGTGTATGCCCCCGTACACTGATCCATTATGGTTTATGGCCCCCATAAGATGTTCCATTGTATATGCCCCGTATGCTGCTGCGATATATAAAATAAAATACCATACTCACCTATCGTCGCTGGGCGCCGAGTGCTGGGGGGCCTGAGCAGGCGGGGACACGGGCGCGCTGTGAGGGTCAGGTGCCGGTATCGCCGCTAGCTCAGGCCCCCCAGCACTTGCTATATTCACCTGTCCCCCGTTCCAGTGCTGCGCGCCGCCATCTTCCGGGTCCTCTCGCTGTGACTGTTCAGTCAGAGGGCGGCGCCGACGCGCATACTCACCCTCCTGGCGCGTCCCTGACTCTCTGGTGGAGATCGCGGTGTGTGCGTTCAGTGTTTACGCATACCGCGATCTCCTGGGAGCGTCACTCTGTGGGGGCCATACTGCGCCGGCGCTTGCGCAGTCTATAAAGGCTTCGGACAGAGTGACGCTCCCAGCGTTATATTATAGATGTGGGCTGTGTTATATACTGCGTGGGCTGTTATATACTACGTGGGCTATGTTATATACTGCGTGGGCTGTTATATACTACGTGGGCTATGTTATATACTACATGGGCTGTTATATACTACGTGGGCTATATTATATACTACGTGGCTGTGCTATATACTACTATACATATTCTACAATACCCAATGCGTTACAATCGGGCCACCATCTAGTATATATATATATATATACACACACACACATATATATACACCGTATATACTCGAGTATAAGCTGACCCGAGTATAAGCCGACTCCCCTAATTTTGCCACAAAAAAACTGGGAAAACTTATTGACTCGAGTATAAGCCTAGGGTAGGAAATGCAGCAGCTACTGGTAAATTTCAAAAATAAAAATAGATGCTCCATACCGTTCATTATTGCCCCATAAGATGCTCCATATAAAGCTGTGCCATATATAATGCTCCATACTGGTCATTATTGCTCCATAGATGTGCCATAGAAAGCTCTGCCATATAGTGCTCTGTACCGTTCATTATTGCATAGATGTGCCATATAAAGCTGTGCCATATAGTGCTCTGCACCGTTCATTATTGCCCCATAGATGTGCCATAAAGTGCTCTGCACCGTTCATTATTGCCCCATAGCTATGCCATATAGTGCTCTGCGCCGTTCATTATTGCCCCATAGATGTGCCATATAGTGTTCTGCACCGTTCAGTATTGCCCCATAGCTGCCATATAGTGCTCTGCGCCGTTCATTATTGCCCCATAGCTGCCATATAGTGCTCTGCGCCGTTCAGTATTGCCCCATAGTTGCCATATAGTGCTCTGCGCCGTTCAGTATTGCCCGATAGCTGCCATATAATGCTCTGCGCCGTTCAGTATTGCCCCATAGCTGCCATATAGTGCTCTGCGCCGTTCAGTATTGCCCCATAGCTGCCATATAGTGCTCTGCGCCGTTCATTATTGCCCCATAGCTGCCATATAGTGCTGTGTGCCATTCAGTATTGCCCCATAGCTGCCATATAGTGCTGTGTGCCGTTCAGTACTGCCCCATAGCTGCCATATAGTGCTGTGTGCCGTTCAGTACTGCCCCATAGCTGCCATATAGTGCTCTGCACCGTTCAGTACTGCCCCATAGCTGCCATATAGTGCTGTGTGCCGTTCAGTACTGCCCCATAGCTGCCATATAGTGCTGTGTGCCGTTCAGTACTGCCCTATAGCTGCCATATACTGCTGTGTGCCGTTCAGTACTGCCCCATAGCTGCCATATACTGCTGTGTGCCGTTCAGTACTGCCCCATAGCTGCCATATACTGCTGTGTGCCGTTCAGTACTGCCCCATAGCTGCCATATAGTGCTGTGTGCCGTTCAGTACTGCCCCATAGCTGCCATATAGTGCTGTGTGCCGTTCAGTACTGCCCTATAGCTGCCATATAGTGCTGTGTGCCGTTCAGTATTGCCCCATAGCTGCCATATACTGCTGTGTGCCGTTCAGTACTGCCCCATAGCTGCCATATAGTGCTGTGTGCCGTTCAGTACTGCCCCATAGCTGCCATATAGTGCTCTGCGCCGTTCAGTATTGCCCCATAGCTGCCATATAGTGCTGTGTGCCGTTCAGTTCTGCCCTATAGCTGCCATATAGTGCTCTGCGCCGTTCAGTACTGCCCCATAGCTGCCATATACTCCTGTGTGCCGTTCAGTACTGCCCCATAGCTGCCATATAGTGCCGTGTGCCGTTCAGTACTGCCCCATAGCTGCCATATAGTGCTGTGTGCCGTTCAGTACTGCCCCATAGCTGCCATATAGTGCTGTGTGCCGTTCAGTACTGCCCCATAGCTGCCATATAGTGCTGTGTGCCGTTCAGTACTGCCCCATAGCTGCCATATAGTGCTGTGTGCCGTTCAGTACTGCCCCATAGCTGCCATATAGTGCTGTGTGCCGTTCAGTACTGCCCCATAGCTGCCATATACTGCTGTGTGCCGTTCAGTACTGCCCTATAGCTGCCATATAGTGCTGTGTGCCGTTCAGTACTGCCCCATAGCTGCCATATAGTGCTGTGTGCCGTTCAGTACTGCCCTATAGCTGCCATATACTGCTGTGTGCCGTTCAGTACTGCCCTATAGCTGCCGTATAGTGCTGTGTGCCGTTCAGTACTGCCCCATAGCTGTGCCATAGAAAGCTCTGCCATTGCTGCTGCTGCTGCTGCAATAAAAAAAAAAAAAAGCCATACTCGCCTTTCTTGCTTGCAGCTCCCAGCGTCCGGTCCCGGCGTCTCTCCGCACTGACTGATCAGGCAGAGGGCGCCGCGCACACTATATGCGTCATTGCGCCCTCTGACCTCAACAGTCAGAGCGGAGCGACGACGGGAAGATGGAGCGGCGCCCGGCGGCTGGAACGCGGACAGGTGAATATTACATACTTACCTGCTCCCAGCGATCCTGACGCTCCCCCGCCTGTCACGCGGTCTTCGGTGCCGCAGCCTCTTCCTCTATCAGCGGTCACCGGCACCGCTGATTAGAGAAATGAATATGTGGCTCCACCCCTATGGGAGGTGGAGCCGCCTATTCATTTCTCTAATGAGCGGTGCCATGTGACCGCTGACAGGAAGAGCTGCAGCACCGAAGGCCGTGGGAAGGCAGGGGGAGCGCCAGGATCGCTGGGACTAGGTAAGTATGCCTCAGCGCCCTCACCCCCTCGCCCCCGCCGACCCTGCCACCCACCGTGACTCGAGTATAAGCCAAGAGGGGCACTTTCAGCCTAAAATTTTGGGCTGAAAATCTCGGCTTATACTCGAGTATATACGGTATATATATATATATATATATATATACACACACACACACACACACAGTACAGATCAAAAGTTTGGACACAACTTCTCATTTAAAGATTTTTCTGTATTTTCATGACTATGAGAATTGTAAATTCACACTGAAGGCATCAAAACTATGAATTAACACATGTGGAATTATATACTGGGCCACACAGCCCTCCATGTGCTCGCCAGAGGTAGCCTGACTGCCATTAGGTACCGAGATGAGATCCTCAGACCCCTTGTGAGACCATATGCTGGTGCGGTTGGCCCTGGGTTCCTCCTAATGCAGGACAATGCCAGACCTCATGTGGCTGGAGTGCGTCAGCAGTTCCTGCAAGATGAAGGCATTGAAGCTATGGACTGGCCCGCCCGTTCCCCAGACCTGAATCCGATTGAACACATCTGGGACATCATGTCTTGCTCCATCCACCAACGTCACGTTGCACCACAGACTGTCCAGGAGTTGGCGGATGCTTTAGTCCAGGTCTGGGAGGAGATCCTCAGGAGACCATCTGCCAATTCATCAGGAGCATGCCTAGGTGTTGTAGGGAGGTCATACAGGCACGTGGACGCCACACACACTACTGAGCATCATTTCCTTGTCTTGAGGCATTTCCACTGAAGTTGGATCTGCCTGTAACTTCATTTTCCATTTTGAATTTTAGCATCATTCCAACTCCAGACCTCTGTGGGATATTAGTTGTGATTTATGTTGATCATTTTTTAGGTTTTATTGCTCTAAACACATTCCACTATGCAATGAATAAAGATTTACAACTGGAATATTTCATTCAATGATATCTAGGATGTGGGATTTTAGTGTTCCATTTATTTTTTTGACCAGGATGTATGTATATATATATATATATATATATATATATATATATATATATATATATATATATATATATATATACACACATACACAAGTTTATGTTTATTTTGTTATTACAATAAATGACTTTTTATTCCGAAAAAAATGTATTTTCTGTTTTTAAACAATTTTTTTTTTATTTTTTACAATATTTATTGGTCCTACAAAGGGACTTGAACACAAGATGTCCTGTTCGCATTGGTAATATTCTGTACTTCATATGCAGAACAGGGCATTCTGGAGAGATAAGAGGGAGTGATTTCCTTCTGTCTCTATACTTGACCTGGTCACTTTGATGACAGTAAGTTAAAAATCAATTAAGCCAACATTGGCAAAACTCAAATTCCTTGGAAACAGGCAGGGAAAAGTTTTACTTCACAGAAAGAATCAGCTGAAATCCCATACTGACTTGTCTATATACTCTGATTAGTCTCTCGAGTAAAACATAAAAATGGCTCCAACCCTGTGTGAGTGCTTTGATGTTCAGTCAGACTTGAATTAAAACTATGTTTTCCAAATTCTGAACTTGAAAGTGGCTTTTCCTGTGTAAATTTTCTGATGTTTAAAGGGAATCTGTCACCTCATTTTTTGCATATAAGCTGCGGCCACTGCCATTAGGGGCTTATATGCAGCATTCTATGATGTAACCTGAAATATAAGAAAAACAAGTTAGATTATACTCACCCGGGGCGGTCCAGGTCCGGCACCTCCCATCTTCATACGATGACGTCCTCTTCCTTGCTTCTGTCACGGCTCCTGCACAGACGTACTGATTTGCTCTGTTGAGGGCAGTGTAAAGTACTGAAGTGCGCAGGCGCTGAGCCTCCCTGATCTTTCCTGCCACTTGCGCACTGCAGTACTTTGCTCTGCTCTCAACAGGGCAGAGAATTATACCTGCGCAGGAGCCACGACAGAAGCAAAGAAGAGGATGTCATCGCATGAAGATGGGAGGCGCCGCACCCGGACCGCGCCACCCATCGGACCGGACCGCCCCCCCCCCCCCCCAAGTGAGTATACTCTAACTTGTTTTTCCTATCTTTCAGGTCACATCAGGGGCTTATCTACAGCATTACGGAATGGCAGTGGCCGAAGCTTATATCCGAAAAATTAGGTGACATATTCCCTTTAACAAGATCTGATCTAACAGTGAAAGATTTTTCACATTCTAAACATTAAATGGGCTTCTCCCCGTGTGAATTTTTTCATGTCTAACAAGATCTGATTTATTGGTAAAGCATTTTCCACATTTTGGGCATGAAAATAATTAAAAAATACAGAGTGGAGACCCCTCTATTCTTGATAACCAGCCTTGCTGAAGCTGACAGTTGAGGGTTGCAGCCCCCAGCTGTGAGCTTTGCCTGGCTGGTTATCAAAAATAGGGGGGAACCCATTAATTTTCTGTATTTTTGTGCCATTCCCTATAACATTGGGTCCTTATGATTACAGCTATACCAAAGATATACAGATATTATTGGTTTGATATCGGTTTTACAACTTTTCCACAAAAATTCCACATTTCATTGTTTGATTTTTCCTTTTTAGGATAAGTCACAATTTTTAATTGATTTTTCAGGGAAGCTCTAAATAATTACTTTTTTGTTTTTGGAAAAGGGAATATCGGTCAAAATACCGTATTTTCTGGCATATAAGATGACTGGGCGTATAAGACGACCCCCAACTTTTCCAGTTAAAATATAAAATCTTCTCAAAAGTCGGGGGTTGTCTTATATGCCGGGTGTCGTCTTATAGGGTGGGTGCGAAGCAATCTGCGGTCGACGTACATAGTGGGGGGGGGAGTGGTCCCGATGACGAGGTGAGGGAGCGCCTCACCAGGAAGGTGTAAGTGAAGCAAACTGTCAGCGTCTGGGATGCCAGGGGTATGCAAAAAAGAGAGAGAGCGGTGCTGTGCCTAGAAAAACACTCCTCTTTCACTCATCTGGCTCGCCCTTGTATCCTATTATCTCCTTCTCTGCCTCTGCTTCACTTACACCTTCCCGCTGAGGCGCCCCCTCACCTCGTCATTGGGACTGCTCCCCCCACAATATGCGGCAACCGCAGATTACTCCGCATCTGCCCTATAAGACGACACCTGGCGTATAAGACGACACCCGACTTTTGAGAATATTTTCAGGGGTTAAAAAGTAGTCTTATACGCCAGAAAATACAGTAATAATATATATTTTTTATCTTGGTTCCACTACACAGCGGTCTTTTGTATACTTTCATAAAACAAATCCAAGTTTTGTAAAATTAAAGTTTTCATTTTTTCTCCCTGTTCACATTCAGAGTCCGTGGTTGGTATTAACAGCAGCATCATAGGGGTAAAGACTAAGATCAGAGCCATCTCCACTCCCATCATTATGGGAGTCAATTATGGGTATTTGGGGGGACACCTCCATGTTCTGTATTCGGTCACCACACACTGACATCAGATTATTAGGAGCTGATGGTTTCTGAGGCCAAAATTAGACAAAAACTTTCCCTTCATCAGAACCGACATCAGATGATGAGGAAATCGGCCGCTCACATAAGTAAAATTCATCTCCAGCTGGAGATTATCCTCCATATTATAAATGACGACCTGTGACCTCACATATAACAGGAGCACATCATTATCAATTCACAGTGTGCTGAAACTAATAATATTCATCTACAGACCCTCACCTGGGCGGTGGTCTGCGGGGGTCTCCTCTTTACACCGCTGATCGCCCCTCACATTAGGGGTCTCCTCTTTACACCGCTTGTTGGCGAGTTCTAGGATCTTCTGGTCACTGATGTCCTCATGTATCCGGGGGTGAGGTGGAGGCTCCAGGATTGGGCTCAGGGTTCCTCCCCGTCCTTCAGACACAGGGGCCTGACAGCGATCACTAGAGATCTTCACTACTGTGTAATCCTGAGTGCGGAGACATTAATAATATCACTACAGACATCTCCAGAGTCCATCACCTCTCCGGTCATATCCCCTGTTATTCCCATAGATAAAGAGGTCATGTGATGACAAAAGAGCCTCTCACCTCTCCGGTCATATCCTGTTATTCCCATAGATAATGAGATCATGTGATGACATCAGAGCCTCTCACCTCTCCGGTCATATCCTGTTATTCCCATAGATAATGATGTCATGTGATGACATCAGAGCCTCTCACCTCTCCGGTCATATCCCCTGTTATTCCCATAGATAATGAGATCATGTGATGACATCAGAGCCTCTCACCTCTCCGGTCATATCCTGTTATTCCCATAGATAATGATGTCATGTGATGACATCAGAGCCTCTCACCTCTCCGGTCATATCCCCTGTTATTCCCATAGATAATGAGATCATGTGATGACATCAGAGCCTCTCACCTCTCCGGTCATATCCCCCGTTATTCCCATAGATAATGAGGTCATGTGATGACATCAGAATCTCTCACCTCTCCGGTCATATCACCTGTTATTCCCATAGATAATGAGGTCATGTGATGACATCCGAGCCTCTCACCTCTCCGGTCACATCCTGTTATTCCCATAGATAATGATGTCATGTGATGACATCAGAGCCTCTCACCTCTCCAGTCATATCCCGTTATTCCCGTAGATAATGAGGTCATGTGATGACACCAGAGCCTCTCACCTCTCCGGTCATATCCCCTGCTATTCCCATAGATAATGAGATCATGTGATGACATCAGAGCCTCTCACCTCTCCGGTCATATCCCCTGTTATTCCCATAGATAATGAGATCATGTGATGACATCAGAGCCTCTCACCTCTCCGGTCATATCCCCTGTTATTCCTATAGATAATGAGGTCATGTGATGACACCAGAGCCTCTCACCTCTCCGGTCATATCCCCTGTTATTACCATAGATAATGAGGTCATGTGATGACACCAGAACCTCTCACCTTTTCGGTCATATCCCGTTATTCCCACAGATAATGAGGTCATGTGATGACATCCGAGCCTCTCACCTCTCCGGTCATATCACCTGTTATTCCCATAGATAATGAGGTCATGTGATGACATCAGAGCCTCTCACCTCTCCGGTCATATCCCCTGTTATTCCCGTAGATAATGAGGTCATGTGATGACATCAGAACCTCTCACCTCTCCGTTCATATCCCCTGTTATTCCCGTAGATAATGAGGTCATGTAATGACATCAGAGCCTCTCACCTCTCCGGTCATATCCCGTTATTACCATAGATAATGACGTCATGTGATGACATCAGAGCCTCTCACCTCTCCGGTCATATCCCGTTATTCCCATAGATAATGAGGTCATGTGATGACATCAGAACCTCTCACCTCTCCGGTCATATCCCCTGTTATTCCCGTAGATAATGAGGTCATGTGATGACATCGGAACCTCTCACCTCTCCGGTCATATCCCCTGTTATTCCCATAGATAATTAGGTCATGTGATGACATCAGAACCTCTCACCTCTCCGGTCATATCCTGTTACTCCCGTAGATAATGAGGTCATGTGATGACATCAGAACCTCTCACCTCTCCGGTCATATCCCCTGTTATTCCCGTAGATAATGAGGTCATGTGATGACATCAGAACCTCTCACCTCTCCGGTCATATCACCTGTTATTCCCGTAGATAATGAGGTCATGTGATGACATCAGAACCTCTTACCTCTCTGGTCATATACTGTTATTCCCATAGATAATGAGGTCATGTGATGACATCAGAGCCTCTCACCTCCCGGTCATATCCCCTGTTATTCCCGTAGATAATGAGGTCATGTGATGACATCAGAGCCTCTCACCTCTCTGGTCATATCCCCTGTTATTCCCATAGATAATGAGGTCATGTGATGACATGAGAACCTCTCACCTCTTCGGTAATATCACCTGTTATTCCCTTAGATAATGAGGTCATGTGATGACATCAGAACCTCTCACCTCTCCGGTCATATCACCTGTTATTCCCATAGATAATGAGGTCATGTGATGACATCAGAGCCTCTCACCTCTCCGGTCATATCTCCAGTTATTCCCATAGATAATGATGTCATGTGATGACATCAGAGCCACTTACCTCTCCGATCATATCACCTGTTATTCCCATAGATAATGAGGTCATGTGATGACATCAGAACCTCTCACCTCTCCGGTCATATCCTCTGTTATTCCCGTAGATAATGAGATCATGTGATGACATCAGAGCCTCTCACCTCTCCGGTCATATCCCCTGTTATTCCCATAGATAATGAGGTCATGTGATGACATCAGAGCCTCTCACCTCTCCGGTCATATCACCTGTTATTCCCATAGATAATTAGGTCATGTGATGACATCAGAGCCTCTCACCTCTCCGGTCATATCCCCTGTTATTCCCATAGATAATGAGGTCATGTGATGACATCAGAACCTCTCACCTCTCCGGTCATATCACCTGTGATTCCCATAGATAATGAGGTCATGTGATGACACCAGAACCTCTCACCTCTCCGGTCATATCCCCTGTTATTCCCATAGATAATGATGTAATGTGATGACATCAGAGCCTCTCACCTCTATGGTCATATCACCTGTTATTCCCATAGATAATGATGTCATGTGATGACATCAGAGCCTCTCACCTCTGCGGTCACATCCCCTGTTATTCATATAGATAATGAGGTCATGTGATGACATCAGAACCTCTCACCTCTCCGGTCATATCCCCCGTTATTCCCATAGATAATGAGGTCATGTGATGACATCAGAGCCTCTCACCTCTCCGGTCATATCCCCTGTTATTCCCATAGATAATGAGGTCATGTGATGACACCAGAAACTCTCACCTCTATGGTCATATCACCTGTTATTCCCATAGATAATGATGTCATGTGATGACATCAGAGCCTCTCACCTCTCCGGTCACATCCCCTGTTATTCATATAGATAATGAGGTCATGTGATGACATCAGAGCCTCTCACCTCTCCGGTCATATCCCCTGTTATTCCCATAGATAATGATGTAATGTGATGACATCAGAGCCTCTCACCTCTATGGTCATATCACCTGTTATTCCCATAGATAATGATGTCATGTGATGACATCAGAGCCTCTCACCTCTCCGGTCACATCCCCTGTTATTCATATAGATAATGAGGTCATGTGATGACATGAGAACCTCTCACCTCTCCGGTCATATCTCCTGTTATTCCCATAGATAATGAGGTCATGTGATGACATCAGAACCTCTCACCTCTCCGGTCATATCCCCCGTTATTCCCATAGATAATGAGGTCATGTGATGACATCAGAGCCTCTCACCTCTCCGGTCATATCCCCTGTTATTCCCATAGATAATGAGGTCATGTGATGACATCAGAGCCTCTCACCTCTCCGGTCATATCCTGTTATTCCCATAGATAATGATATCATGTGATGACATCAGAGCCTCTCACCTCTCCGGTCATATCCCCTGTTATTCCGATAGATAATGAGATCATGTGATGACATCAGAGCCTCTCACCTCTCCGGTCATATCCCCTGTAATTCCCGTAGATAATGAGATCATGTGATGACATCAGAGCCTCTCACCTCTCTGGTCATATCCCCTGTTATTCCCATAGATAATGAGGTCATGTGATGACATCAGAGCCTCTCACCTCTCCGGTCATATCACCTGTAATTCCCATAGATAATGAGGTCATGTGATGACACCAGAACCTCTCACCTCTCCGGTCATATCCCCTGTTATTCCCATAGATAATGATGTCATTTGATGACATCAGAGCCTCTCACGTCTCCGGTCATATCACCTGTTATTCCCATAGATAATGATGTCATTTGATGACATCAGAGCCTATCACCTCTCCGGCCATATCCCGTTATTCCCATAGATAATGATGTCATGTGATGACATCAGAGCCTCTCACCTCTCCGGTCATATCCCGTTATTCCCATAGATAATGAGGTCATGTGATGTCATCGGAGCCTCTCACCTCTCCGGTCATATCCCGTTATTCCCATAGATAATGAGGTCATGTGATGACATCAGAGCCTCTCACTTCTCCGGTCATATCCCCTGTTATTCGCATAGATAATGAGGTCATGTGATGACATCAGAGCCTCTCACTTCTCCGTTCATATCCCCTGTTATTCCCATAGATAAAGAGGTAATGTGATGACACCAGAACCTCTCACCTCTCCGGTCATATCCCGTTATTCCCATAGATAATGAAGTCATGTGATGACACCAGAACCTCTCACCTCTCCGGTCATATCACCTGTTATTCCCATAGAAAATGAGGTCATGTGATGACACCAGAACCTCTCACCTCTCCGGTCATATCCCCTGTTATTCCCATAGATAATGAGGTCATGTGATGACATCAGAGCCTCTCACCTCTCCGATCATATCCTGTTATTCCCATAGATAATGAGCTCATTTGATGACATCAGAGCCTCTCACCTCTCCGATCATATCCCGTTATTCCCATAGATAATGAGGTCATGTAATGACATCAGAGCCTCTCACCTCACCGGTCATATCACCTGTTATTCCCATAGATAATGAGGTCATGTGATGTCATCGGAGCCTTTCACCTCTCCGGTCATATCCTGTTATTCCAATAGATAATGAGGTCATGTGATGACACCAGAACCTCTCACCTCTCCGGTCATATCCCCTGTTATTCCCATAGATAATGAGGTCAGGTGATGACATCAGAGCCTCTCACCTCTCCATTCATATCCTGTTATTTCCATAAATAAAGAGGTCATGTGATGACACCAGAGACTCTCACCTCTCCGGTCATATCACCTTTTATTCCCATAGATAATGAGGTCATGTGACGACACCAGAACCTCTCACCTCTCCGGTCATATCCCCTGTTATTCCCATAGATGACGAGGTCATGTGATGACATCAGAGCCTCTCACCTCTCCGGTCATATCTCCTGTTATTCCCATAGATAATGATGTCATGTGATGACATCAGAGCCTCTCACCTCTCCGGCCATATCCCGTTATTCCCATAGATAATGATGTCATGTGATGACATCAGAGCCTCTCACCTCTCCGGTCATATCCCGTTATTCCCATAGATAATGAGGTCATGTGATGTCATCGGAGCCTCTCACCTCTCCGGTCATATCCCGTTATTCCCATAGATAATGAGGTCATGTGATGACATCAGAGCCTCTCACCTCTCCGGCCATATCCCGTTATTCCCATAGATAATGATGTCATGTGATGACATCAGAGCCTCTCACCTCTCCGGTCATACCCCGTTATTCCCATAGATAATGAGGTCATGTGATGTCATCGGAGCCTCTCACCTCTCCGGTCATATCCCGTTATTCCCATAGATAATGAGGTCATGTGATGACATCAGAGCCTCTCACTTCTCCGGTCATATCCCCTGTTATTCGCATAGATAATGAGGTCATGTGATGACATCAGAGCCTCTCACTTCTCCGTTCATATCCCCTGTTATTCCCATAGATAAAGAGGTAATGTGATGACACCAGAACCTCTCACCTCTCCGGTCATATCCCGTTATTCCCATAGATAATGAAGTCATGTGATGACACCAGAACCTCTCACCTCTCCGGTCATATCACCTGTTATTCCCATAGAAAATGAGGTCATGTGATGACACCAGAACCTCTCACCTCTCCGGTCATATCCCCTGTTATTCCCATAGATAATGAGGTCATGTGATGACATCAGAGCCTCTCACCTCTCCGATCATATCCTGTTATTCCCATAGATAATGAGCTCATTTGATGACATCAGAGCCTCTCACCTCTCCGATCATATCCCGTTATTCCCATAGATAATGAGGTCATGTAATGACATCAGAGCCTCTCACCTCACCGGTCATATCACCTGTTATTCCCATAGATAATGAGGTCATGTGATGTCATCGGAGCCTTTCACCTCTCCGGTCATATCCTGTTATTCCAATAGATAATGAGGTCATGTGATGACACCAGAACCTCTCACCTCTCCGGTCATATCCCCTGTTATTCCCATAGATAATGAGGTCAAGTGATGACATCAGAGCCTCTCACCTCTCCATACATATCCTGTTATTTCCATAAATAAAGAGGTCATGTGATGACACCAGAGACTCTCACCTCTCCGGTCATATCACCTTTTATTCCCATAGATAATGAGGTCATGTGACGACACCAGAACCTCTCACCTCTCCGGTCATATCCCCTGTTATTCCCATAGATAACGAGGTCATGTGATGACATCAGAGCCTCTCACCTCTCCGGTCATATCTCCTGTTATTCCCATAGATAATGATGTCATGTGATGACTTCAGAGCCTCTCACCTCTCCGGTCATATCACCTGTTATTCCCATAGATAATGAGGTCATGTGATGACATCAGAGCCTCTCACCTCTCCGACCATATCACCTGTTATTCCCATAGATAATGAGGTCATGTGATGACATCAGAGCCTCTCACCTCTCCGGCCATATCCCGTTATTCCCATAGATAATGATGTCATGTGATGACATCAGAGCCTCTCACCTCTCCAGGTCATATCCCGTTATTCCCATAGATAATGAGGTCATGTGATGTCATCGGAGCCTCTCACCTCTCCGGTCATATCCCGTTATTCCCATAGATAATGAGGTCATGTGATGACATCAGAGCCTCTCACTTCTCCGGTCATATCCCCTGTTATTCCCATAGATAATGAGGTCATGTGATGACATCAGAGCCTCTCACTTCTCCGTTCATATCCCGTTATTCCCATAGATAAAGAGGTAATGTGATGACACCAGAACCTCTCACCTCTCCGGTCATATCCCGTTATTCCCATAGATAATGAAGTCATGTGATGACACCAGAACCTCTCTCCTCTCCGGTCATATCACCTGTTATTCCCATAGAAAATAAGGTCATGTGATGACACCAGAACCTCTCACCTCTCCGGTCATATCACCTGTTATTCCCATAGATAATGAGGTCATGTGATGACACCAGAACCTCTCACCTCTCCGGTCATATCACCTGTTATTCCCATAGATAATGAGGTCATGTGATGACATCAGAGCCTCTCACCTCTCCGATCATATCCCGTTATTCCCATAGATAATGAGGTCATGTGATGTCATCGGAGCCTTTCACCTCTCCGGTCATATCCTGTTATTCCAATAGATAATGAGCTCATGTGATGACATCAGAGCCTCTCACCTCTCCGATCATATCCTGTTATTCCAATAGATAATGATGTCATGTGATGACACCAGAACCTCTCACCTCTCCGGTCATATCCCCTGTTATTCCCATAGATAATGAGGTCAAGTGATGACATCAGAGCCTCTCACCTCTCCGGTCATATCCCGTTATTCCCATAGATAATGAGGTCATGTGATGACATCAGAACCTCTCACCTCTCCGGTCATATCCCCTGTTATTCGCATAGATGATGAGGTCATGTGATGACATCAGAGCCTCTCACCTCTCCATTCATATCCCGTTATTCCCATAAATAATGAGGTCATGTGATGACACCAGAGACTCTCACCTCTCCGGTCATATCACCTGTTATTCCCATAGATAATGAGGTCATGTGATGACATCAGAGCCTCTCACCTCTCCGGTAAGATGGAAGATTATCTCCAGGGTGAGGTTTATTATCCTCTCCGCCATTTTGCCTCTGTCCTTATTCATCCCTGACACATTGATCAGGAAGATTCCCGCAGAGACGTTATCAGCAGAGGATCCTTTATTGTAGGAACCTGAATGGAGAAAAGATGAAATGATAAAAACAACATAAACTTCATAGTAAACAATATGGATAAACGTTTAACCTTCATTTTAACTCTACCATGATTTTTACCACACGGTGGCGCCACACTTGCCCTGCGGACAGCACTTGGGGATGCAGGCACCGTACTGTATCATTAGTGTGGCTGGGATTTGTGGTGCCACCCAGCAGGGATTCTGTGTCTTACTGCAGAGTCGGTGGGAACACATGATGCTTCTGGGCGCATGTCCAATCTCTTGGCTGATTGGAGAACTACAAGTTGCAGTGATTCCAAGCGAGGTAGTGGAGCGAAGCGGGGGCTGAATTTCTGCATTTTAACTGCTGGGGGCTGCAGATAAGCGCATAGTTAAACACAATATCATACTATAACATTAGATTGTGAGCCCCAATGGTGACAGCGATGATAATGTGTGCACACTGTAAAGCGCTGCGGAATATGTTGGCGCTATATAAAAATAAAGATGATTAAGAGCTTAGTTTGGCGTTTTCCTGCCTTTATCTGCACGGTTTGTCCCCATTAGTTTGTGCTCCATGGTCGATGCTCCCGCGTCTTGTG
This sequence comes from Ranitomeya imitator, assembly GCF_032444005.1. Lineage (NCBI taxonomy): Eukaryota > Metazoa > Chordata > Amphibia > Anura > Dendrobatidae > Ranitomeya > Ranitomeya imitator. Next base: position 30,303 of record NW_027194918.1, read on the forward strand.
AGATGTCTCCAGGCCTTGAACAGCCGTTTCAAGGTGAATATATCTGCGCCCGATGTCAGCGAGTTACATGTTCGGAAGCTGAGATAGTGGATCTAAATCTGCAGCTGGAAACACTGAGGAGCATTGAAGATCTGGAGAGTTTAGAGCTCACTGAGCGGCGCTGGCTGAGGCCAGTGATATGGAGGAGGTGGGGAAGATCAACACCCAGAAGTACATAGCCGGGTGACGGTTACTGATATCAGGAATGCAGGCCCAGGATCACTACAGCGGCCCAGGAGTGGGATCACTACAGCCGGCCCAGGAGCGGGATCACTACAGCCGGCCCAGGAGCGAGATCACTACAGCCGGCCCAGGAGCGAGATCACTACAGCCGGCCCAGGAGCGAGATCACTACAGCGGCCCAGGAGCGGGATCACTACAGCCGGCCCAGGAGCGAGATCACTACAGCGGGCCCAGGAGCGGGATCACTACAGCCGGCCCAGGAGCGAGATCTGTTATGACCTGGTGGTCAGGACTATAATGGACCTGGTGGTTAAGAGCACACGGAATGACCTGATAGTTACTGATAATAAGGACAAGCTCTGGGACGTGGGAACTCTGCTGTCCGCAATCCCTAAACCTATCAAACACACTAGAAATAGCCGTGGATTGCGCCTAACGCTCCCTATGCAACTCGGCACAGCCTAAGAAACTAGCTAGCCCTGAAGATAGAAAAATAAAGCCTACCTTGCCTCAGAGAAATTCCCCAAAGGAAAAGGCAGCCCCCCACATATAATGACTGTGAGTAAAGATGAAAATACAAACACAGAGATGAAATAGATGTAGCAAAGTGAGGCCTGACTTACTGAACAGAGCGAGGATAGGAAAGGTTACTTTGCGGTCAGCACAAAAACCTACAAAAAGACCACGCAGATGGCGCAAAAAGACCCTCCGCACCGACTCACGGTGCGGAGGCGCTCCCTCTGCGTCCCAGAGCTTCCAGCAAGCAAGACAACAAATTAAATAGCAAGCTGGACAGAAAAATAGCAAACCAAAGAAATACAAGCTGGAACTTAGCTTCTGATGGGAAGACAGGTCACAAGAACGATCCAGGAGTGAACTAGACCAATACTGGAACATTGACAGGTGGCCTGGAGCAGAGATCTAAGTGGAGTTAAATAGAGCAGTGTTGTGAATTCTGTGGCAGAGTTCACTCCTGTGGTCACAAGTGGTACTTCGGCTGATTCTCTCTGGGAGCTTCCGTTTGTGGAGGAAAGTGGTACTGCAGCTTCTGAGTTTCCTCCCTGAGGTGATCTGGTGAGGTCGTTAGCTGCTTCTCTACTTAACTCCACCTGATGCTTTGATCCATGCTTCCTGTTTATGTTACAGTGTTGGACTTGTGTTTCTCTGGATCATTCCTGTGGCCTGCTGCTCTGCATAGCTAAGTGCTTCTTTGCTATTTGTTGCTATTTTTTCTGTCCAGCTTGTCTATTTGTTTTGCTGGAAGCTCTGGGACGCAAGGGGTGTACCTCCGTGCCGTTAGTTCGGTACGGAGGGTCTTTTTGCCCCCTTTGCGTGGTTTTCTTTAGGGTTTTATGTAGACCGCAAAGTTATCTTTACTATCCTCGTTCTGTCTAGAATATCGGGCCTCACTTTGCTGAATCTATTTCATCCCTACGTTTGTCTTTTCATCTTACTCACAGTCATTATATGTGGGAGGCTGCCTTTTCCTTTGGGGTGTTTCTCTGAGGCAAGGTAGGCTGATTTTTCTATCTTCAGGCTAGTTAGTTTCTCAGGCTGTGCGAAGTTGCATAGGGAGCGTTAGGCGCAATCCACAGCTGCCTCTAGTTGTGTTTGGAGAGGATCAGGAATTGCGGTCTACAGAGTTCCCACGTCTCAGAGCTCGTTCTATTATTTTGGGTTATTGTCAGATCACTGTATGTGCTCTGATCGCTATGTACATTGTGTTACTGAATTGCCTATCATAACAGAGCAGCCAGCTAACGAATTAACCTCGTCACCTGTGAAACTCAGAAACACACACCAGAGGAAGTCCATGGACAGAACCAGCCGAAGTACCATTCATGACCACAGGAGGGAGCCCGACAACAGAATTCACAACAGTACCCCCCCCCCCTTGAGGAGGGGTCACCGAACCCTCACCAGAGCCCCCAGGCCGACCAGGACGAGCCAAATGAAAGGCACAAACCAGATCGGCAGCATGAACATCAGAGGCAAAAACCCAGGAATTATCTTCCTGACCATAACCCTTCCACTTGACCAGGTACTGGAGTTTCCGTCTCGAAACACGAGAATCCAAAATCTTCTCCACCACATACTCCAACTCCCCCTCAACCAACACTGGGGCAGGAGGATCAACGGATGGAACCACAGGCGCCACGTATCTCCGCAATAACGACCTATGGAACACATTATGGATGGCAAAAGAAGCAGGAAGGGCCAAACGAAATGGCACAGGATTGATAACCTCAGAAATCTTATACGGACCAATGAAACGAGGCTTAAACTTAGGAGAGGAAACCTTCAAAGGAACATAACGAGACGACAACCAAACCAAATCCCCAACACGAAGTCGGGGACCCACACAGCGCCGGCGGTTAGCGAAACGTTGAGCCTTCTCCTGGGACAATGTCAAATTGTCCAAAACATGAGTCCAAATCTGCTGCAACCTATCCACCACAGTATCTACACCAGGACAGTCTGAAGACTCAACCTGCCCTGAAGAGAAACGAGGATGGAAACCAGAATTGCAGAAAAACGGCGAAACCAAAGTAGCCGAGCTGGCCCGATTATTAAGGGCGAACTCAGCCAACGGCAAAAAGGACACCCAATCATCCTGATCAGCAGAAACAAAGCATCTCAGACATGTTTCCAAAGTTTGATTAGTTTGTTCGGTTTGGCCATTTGTCTGAGGATGGAAAGCCGAAGAAAAAGACAAATCAATGCCCATCCTAGCACAAAAGGATCGCCAAAACCTTGAAACAAACTGAGAACCTCTGTCAGAAACGATGTTCTCCGGGATACCATGTAAACGAACCACATGCTGGAAAAATAATGGCACCAAATCAGAGGAGGAAGGCAATTTAGACAAAGGTACCAAATGGACCATCTTAGAAAAGCGATCACAAACCACCCAAATGACCGACATCTTTTGAGAGACGGGGAGATCCGAAATAAAATCCATAGAAATATGCGTCCAGGGCCTCTTCGGGACCGGCAAGGGCAAAAGCAACCCACTGGCACGAGAACAGCAGGGCTTAGCCCGAGCACAAGTCCCACAGGACTGCACAAAAGAACGCACATCCCGCGACAAAGACGGCCACCAGAAGGATCTAGCCACCAAATCTCTGGTACCAAAGATTCCAGGATGCCCAGCCAACACTGAACAATGAATCTCAGAGATAACTCTACTAGTCCATCTATCAGGGACAAACAGTTTCTCCGCTGGGCAACGGTCAGGTCTATCAGCCTGAAATTTTTGCAGCACCCGCCGCAAATCAGGGGAGATGGCAGACAAAATAACCCCCTCTTTGAGAATACCCGCCGGCTCAGGAACACCCGGAGAGTCAGGCACAAAACTCCTTGACAGGGCATCAGCCTTCACATTCTTAGAGCCCGGAAGGTACGAAACCACAAAATCAAAACGGGAGAAAAATAACGACCATCGAGCCTGTCTCGGATTCAACCGTTTGGCAGACTCAAGATAAGTCAAATTCTTGTGATCTGTCAAGACCACCATGTGATGCTTGGCTCCTTCCAGCCAATGACGCCACTCCTCGAATGCCCACTTCATGGCCAACAATTCACGATTACCAACATCATAGTTACGCTCAGCAGGTGAAAACTTTCTAGAAAAGAAAGCACATGGCTTCATAACCGAGCCATCAGAACTTCTTTGCGACAAAACAGCCCCTGCTCCAATCTCAGAAGCATCAACCTCAACCTGAAACGGAAGCGAAACATCTGGCTGGCACAACACAGGGGCAGAAGAAAAACGACGCTTCAACTCCTGGAAAGCCTCTACAGCCGCAGAAGACCAATTGACCACATCAGCACCCTTCTTGGTCAAACCAGTCAACGGTTTAGCAACAGTAGAAAAATTAGCGATGAAGCGCCGATAAAAATTAGCAAAGCCCAGGAACTTTTGCAGGCTCTTCACAGATGTAGGCTGAGTCCAATCGTAAATGGCCTGGACTTTAACAGGGTCCATCTCGATAGTAGAAGGGGAAAAAATGAACCCCAAAAATGAAACCTTCTGAACTCCAAAGAGACACTTTGACCCCTTCACAAACAAGGAATTCGCACGAAGGACCTGGAACACCATTCTGACCTGCTTCACATGAGACTCCCAATCATCCGAAAAGACCAAAATATCATCCAAATACACAATCAGGAATTTATCCAGGTACTCTCGGAAGATGTCATGCATAAAGGACTGAAATACTGATGGAGCATTGGAAAGCCCGAATGGCATAACCAGGTACTCAAAATGGCCCTCGGGCATATTAAATGCCGTTTTCCATTCATCGCCTTGTTTAATACGCACAAGATTATACGCCCCTCGAAGATCTATCTTGGTGAACCAACTAGCCCCTTTAATACGAGCAAACAAATCAGACAGCAACGGCAAAGGATACTGAAATTTGACTGTAATTTTATTAAGAAGGCGGTAATCAATACAAGGTCTCAAAGAACCATCCTTCTTGGCCACAAAAAAGAACCCTGGTCCTAACGGTGATGACGACGGGCGAATATGGCCTTTCTTCAAGGATTCCTTTATATAACTCCGCATAGCGGCGTGTTCTGGCACAGATAAATTGAACAATCGGCCCTTAGGAAACTTACTACCAGGAATCAAATTAATTGCACAATCGCAATCCCTATAAGGAGGTAGGGCACTGGCTTTGGGCTCATCAAATACATCCCGATAATCCGACAAAAACTCTGGAACTTCAGAAGGAGTGGAAGACGAAATAGACAAAAATGGAACATCACTATGTACCCCCTGGCAACCCCAGCTGGACACAGACATAGATTTCCAGTCCAATACTGGATTATGAACCTGTAGCCATGGCAACCCCAAAACGACCACATCATGCAGATTATGCAACACCAGAAAGCGGATATCCTCCTGATGTGCAGGAGCCATGCACATGGTCAATTGGGTCCAATACTGAGGCTTATTCTTGGCCAAAGGCATAGCATCAATTCCTCTCAATGGAATAGGATACTGCAAGGGCTCCAAGAAAAAACCACAGCGCCTAGCATACTCCAAGTCCATCAAATTCAGGGCAGCGCCTGAATCCACAAATGCCATAACAGAATAGGATGACAAAGAGCAAATCAGAGTAACAGAGAATAGAAATTTAGACTGTACCGTACCAATGGTGGCAGACCTAGCGAACCGCTTAGTGCGCTTAGGACAATCGGAGATAGCATGAGTGGAATCACCACAGTAAAAACATAGCCCATTCCGACGTCTGTGTTCTTGCCGTTCAGCTCTGGTCAAAGTCCTATCACATTGCATAGGCTCAGGCCCATGCTCAGATAGTACCGCCAAATGGTGCACAGCTTTACGCTCACGCAAGCGTCGATCGATCTGAATGGCCAAGGACATAGACTCATTCAGACCAGCAGGCATGGGAAACCCCACCATGACATCCTTAAGGGCTTCAGAGAGACCCTGACACAGAGCCAGCAAGATTTTCTCTGCCTGATCCACTGAATTAGGTTTGTCATAAAGCAATCCAAGCGCCAGGAAAAACGCATCAACATCACGCAATGCCGGATCTCCTGGCGCAAGGGAAAATGCCCAGTCTTGAGGGTCACCACGTAACAAAGAAATAATGATCTTTACTTGTTGAACAGGGTCACCTGAGGAGCGAGGTTTCAAGGCAAGAAACAATTTACAATTATTTTTGAAATTCAAGAACTTAGATCTATCACCAAAAAAAAAAATCAGGAATTGGAATCCTAGGCTCTGACATCGGATTCTGAACCACAAAATCTTGAATGGTTTGTATCCTTGTAGTGAGATTATCAATCCAAGAGGACAGACCTTGAATGTCCATGTTTACACCAGTGTCCTGAACCACCCAGAGGTAAAGGGGAAAATAGAGACAAAACACATTGCAAAGAAAAAAAAATGGTCTCAGAACTTCTCTTTTCCCTCTATTGAGATGCATTAGTACTTTGGGCCACCTGTACTGTTATGACCTGGTGGTCAGGACTATAATGGACCTGGTTGTTAAGAGCACATGGAATGACCTGATAGTTACTGATAATAAGGACAAGCTCTGGGACGTGGGAACTCTGCTGACCGCAATCCCTAAACCTATCAAACACACTAGAAATAGCCGTGGATTGCGCCTAACGCTCCCTATGCAACTCGGCACAGCCTAAGAAACTAGCTAGCCCTGAAGATAGAAAAATAAAGCCTACCTTGCCTCAGAGAAATTCCCCAAAGGAAAAGGCAGCCCCCCACATATAATGACTGTGAGTAAAGATGAAAATACAAACACAGAGATGAAATAGATTTAGCAAAGTGAGGCCCGACTTACTGAATAGACCGAGGATAGGAAAGGTTACTTTGCGGTCAGCACAAAAACCTACAAAAAGACCACGCAGAGGGCGCAAAAAGACCCTCTGCACCGGCTCATGGTGCGGAGGCGCTCCCTCTGCGTCCCAGAGCTTCCAGCAAGCAAGACAACAAATTAAATAGCAAGCTGGACAGAAAAATAGCAAACCAAAGAAATACAAGCTGGAACTTAGCTTCTGATGGGAAGACAGGTCACAAGAACGATCCAGGAGTGAACTAGACCAATACTGGAACATTGACAGGTGGCCTGGAGCAGAGATCTAAGTGGAGTTAAATAGAGCAGCCAGCTAACGAATTAACCTCGTCACCTGTGAAACTCAGAAATACCCACCAGAGGAAGTCCATGGACAGAACCAGCCGAAGTACCATTCATGACCACAGGAGGGAGCCCGACAACAGAATTCACAACAGAGATCACTACAGCCGGCCTAGGAGCGGGATCACTACAGCCGACCCAGGAGCGGGATCACTACAGCCGGCCCAGGAGCGGGATCACTACAGCCGGCCCAGGAGTGGGATCACTACAGCCGGCCCAGGAGCGAGATCACTACAGCCGGCCCAGGAGCGAGATCACTACAGCGGGCCCAGGATCACTACAGCGGCCCAGGAGCGAGATCACTACAGCCGGCCCAGGAGGAGGATCACTACAGCGGCCCAGGATCACTACAGCCGGCCCAGGAGCAGGATCACTACAGCCGGCCCAGGAGTGAGATCACTACAGCCGGCCCAGGAGCGGGATCACTACAGCCGGCCCAGGAGTGAGATCACTACAGCCAGCCCAGGAGCGGGATCACTACAGCGGCCCAGGAGTGAGATCACTACAGCCGACCCAGGAGCGGGATCACTACAGCCGGCCCACGAGCGAGATCACTACAGCCGGCCCAGGAGCAGGATCACTACAGCGGCCCAGGAGCGGGATCACTACAGCGGGCCCAGGAGTAGGATCACTACAGCGGCCCAGGAGTGAGATCACTACAGCCGGCCCAGGAGCAAGATCACTACAGCCGGCCCAGAAGCGAGATCACTACAGCGGGCCCAGGATCACTACAGCGGCCCAGGAGCGAGATCACTACAGCCAGCCCAGGAGCAGGATCACTACACTTGTTGTGAATTCTGTTATCGAACTCCCTCCTGTGGTCATGAATGGTACTTCGGCGAGTTCTGTCCATGGACTCCCTCTGGTGGCTGTGAGTGGAGCTGCTGCTTCTGAGGTTCCTTCCACAGGTGACTTAGGTTATTCTTTGGCTGGCTGCTCTATTTAACTCCACTCATATCGTTACTCCATGCCAGCTGTCAATGTTCTTGTACTGGTTCAGTTCGCTCCTGGATCTTTCTGGTGACCTGTCTACTCCAGCAGAAGCTAAGTCCCTGCTAGTTAATTATTTGCTTATTGTTTTCTTGTCCAGCTTGCTATCATGATTTTGCCTTGCTAGCTGGAAGCTCTGGGATGCAGAGTGGCACCTCCGCACCGTGAGTCGGTGCGGAGGTCTTTTTGCACACTCTGCGTGGTCTTTTGTAGTTTTTTGTGCTGACCGCAAAGTTACCTTTCCTATCCTCTGTCTGTTTAGTAAGTCTGGCCTCCCTTTGCTGAAACCTATTTCATTTCTGTGTTTGTGACTTTCATCTTTACTCACAGTCAATATATGTGGGGGGCTGCCTTTTCCTTTGGGGAATTTCTCTGAGGCAAGGTAGGCTTTATTTTCTATCTTTAGGGCTAGTTAGCTCTTAGGCTGTGAAGAGGCGTCTAGGCAGAGTTAGGTAGCTCCACGGCTATTTTTAGTGTGTGTGATAGGATTAGGGATTGCGGTCAGCAGAGCTCCCACTTCCCAGAGCTTGTCCTGTGTTAGTTTAACCATCAGGTCGTTCCGGGTGCTCCTAACCACCAGGTCCATAACAGTACTTATGGCCCAAAGTGTTGATGCATCTCAATAGAGGGATAAGAGAAGTTCTGAGACCATTTTTTTTTTCTCTGCAGTGTGTTTTGTCTTTCTTTTCCCCTTAACCTCTGGGTGGTTCAGGACACAGGTGTAGATATGGACATTCAAGGTCTGTCCTCTTGTGTGGATCATCTCACTGCAAGGGTACAAAACATTCAAGATGTTGTGGTTCAGAATCCGATGTCAGAGCCTAGGATTCCAATTACTGATTTGTTTTCTGGGGATAGATCTAAGTTCCTGAATTTCAAGAATAATTGTAAACCGTTTCTTGCTTTGAAACCCCGCTTTTCTGGTGACCCCGTTCAACAAGTAAAAATCATTATTTCTTTGTTACGTGACGACCCTCAAGACTGGGCATTTTCCCTTGCACCAGGAGATCCTGCATTGCGTGATGTAGATGCGATTTTTCTGGCGCTTGGATTGCTTTATGATGAACCAAATTCAGTGGATCAGGCAGAGAAAATCTTGCTAGCTTTGTGTCAGGGTCAGGATGAAGCGGAGGTATATTGTCAGAAGTTTAGAAAGTTGTCTGTGCTTACTCAGTGGAATGAGTGTGCCCTGGCGGTAATTTTTAGAAAGGGTCTTTCTGAAGCCCTTAAGGATGTCATGGTGGGATTTCCCATGCCTGCTGGTCTGAATGAGTCTATGTCCTTGGCCATTCAGATCGATCGGCGCTTGCGTGAGCGCAAAGCTGTGCACCATTTGGCGGTATTCTCTGAGCATAGGCCTGAGCCTATGCAATGTGATAGGACTTTGACCAGAGCTGAACGGCAAGAACACAGACGTCGGAATGGGCTGTGTTTTTACTGTGGTGATTCAACTCATGCTATCTCCGATTGTCCTAAGCGCACTAAGCGGTTCGCTAGGTCTGTCACCATTGGTACGGTACAGTCTAAATTTCTTTTGTCCGTTACTCTGATTTGCTCTTTGTCATCCTATTCTGTTATGGCATTTGTGGATTCAGGCGCTGCCCTGAGGCTGGTTTCACACTTGCGTTTCAAAACGCAGCATTTTAAACGCAAACGCATTTGGTGCAAAAACGCGTTTAAACGCGTCTTTTCCTGCGTTTGCGTTTTTGAAACGCATGATGAGAAGTGTGTGACAGCTGCCAATCATCAAAATCAACTAGAAAAGCCACCATAAACATAAATACTTAGGGTTAGGATCCCTAGTAACCCTAGGGATCCTAACCCTAACCCAAACTCTAATCCTAGGGATCCTAACCCTAACACAAACCCTAACAATAGGGATCCTTACCCTAACCCTAACACAAACCCTAACCCTAGGGATCCTAACCCTAACCCTAACACAAACCCTAACCCTAGGGATCCTAACCCTAACCCAAACTCTAACCCTAACCATAACACAAACCCTAACCCTAGGGATCCAAACCCTAACCCTAGGGATCCTAACCCTAACACAAACTCTAACCCTAACCCTAACACAAACCCTAACCCTAGGGATCCTAACCCTAACACAAACCCTAGAGATCCTAACCCTAACTCTAACACAAACCCTAACCCTAGGGATCCTAACCCTAACCCTAACACAAACCCTAGAGATCCTAACCCTAACTCTAACACAAACCCTAACCCTAGGGATCCTAACCCTAACACAAACTCTAACCCTAACCCTAACACAAACCCTAACCCTAGGGATTCTAACCCTAACACAAACCCTAACCCTAGGGATCCTAACCCTAACACAAACCCTAACCCTAGGGATCCTAACCCTAACCCAAACTCTAACCCTAACCATAACACAAACCCTAACCCTAGGGATCCAAACCCTAACCCTAGGGATCCTAACCCTAACACAAACTCTAACCCTAACCCTAACACAAACCCTAACCCTAGGGATCCTAACCCTAACACAAACCCTAGAGATCCTAACCCTAACTCTAACACAAACCCTAACCCTAGGGATCCTAACCCTAACCCTAACACAAACTCTAACCCTAGGGATCCTAACCCTAACCCTAGGGATCCTAACCCTAACACAAACTCTAACCCTAACCCTAACACAAACCCTAACCCTAGGGATCATAACCCTAACACAAACCCTAGAGATCCTAACCCTAACTCTAACACAAACCCTAACCCTAGGGATCCTAACCCTAACACAATCTAGAGATCCTAACCCTAACTCTAACACAAACCCTAACCCTAGGGATCCTAACCCTAACCCTAATACAAACCCTAGAGATCCTAACCCTAACTCTAACACAAACCCTAACCCTAGGGATCCTAACCCTAACCCTAACACAAACTCTAACCCTAACCCTAACACAAACCCTAACCCTAGGGATTCTAACCCTAACACAAACCCTAACCCTAGAGATCCTAACTCTAACCCTAACACAAACCCTAACCCTAGGGATCCTAACCCTAACACAAACTCTAACCATAACCCTAACACAAACCCTAACCCTAGGGATCCTAACCCTAACCCTAACACAAACCCTAACCCTAGGGATCCTAACCCTAACCCAAACCCTAACCCTAGGGATCCTAACACTAACCCTAACACAAACTCTAACCCTAACACAAACCCTAACCCAAACTCTAACCCTAACCCTAGGGATCCTAAACCTAACACAAACCCTAACCCGAACCCTAGGGTTCCTAACCCTAACACAAACCCTAACCCTAGAGATCCTAACCCTAACACAAACTCTAACCATAACCCTAACCCTAACACAAACCCTAACCCTAGAGATCCTAACCCTAACCCTAACACAAACTCTAACCCTAACCCCAACACAAACCCTAACCCTAGGGATCCTAACTCTAACCCTAACACAAACTCCAACCCTAACACAAACCCTAACCCTAGGGATCCTAACCCTAACCCTAACACAAACCCTAACCCTAACACAAACTCTAACCCTAACCCTAAAACACAGACTCTAACCCTAGGGATCCTAACCCTAACACAAACACTAACTCTAACCGTAACCCTAACCCTAAGGGATCCTAACCCTAACGATCCTAACCCTAACACAAACCCTAGAGATCCTAACCCTAACACAAACCCTAACCCTAGGGATCCTAACCCTAACCCTAGCACAAACTCTAACCCTAACACAAACCCTAACCCTAGGGATCCTAACCCTAACCCTAACACAAACCCTAACCCTAGGGATCCTAACCCTAACACAAACCCTAACCCTAGAGATCCTAACCCTAACACAAACCCTAACCCTAGGGATCCTAACACTAACCCTAACACAAACTCTAACCCTAACACAAACCCTAACCCTAACCCAAACTCTAACCCTAACCCTAGGGATCCTAACCGTAACACAAACCCTAACCCTAGAGATCCTAACCCTAACACAAACTCTAACCCTAACACTAAAACAAACCTTAACCCTAGGGATCCTAACCCTAACACAAACTCTAACCCTAACACAAACCCTAACCCTAACCCTAGGGATCCTAACACTAACACAAACTCTAACCCTAACCCTAACACAAACCCTAACCCTAACCCTAGGGATCCTAAACCTAACACAAACCCTAACCCGAACCCTAGGGATCCTAACCCTAACACAAACCCTAACCCTAGAGATCCTAACCCTAACACAAACTCTAACCCTAACCCTAACACAAACCCTAACCCTAGAGATCCTAACCCTAACCCTAACACAAACTCTAACCTTAACCCTAACACAAACCCTAACCCTAGGGATCCTAACCCTAACACAAACTCTAACCCTAACCCTAACACAAACCCTATCCCTAACCCTAGGGATCCTAACCCTAACACAAACTCTAACCCTAACCCTAACACAAACCCTAACCCTAACCCTAGGGATCCTAACCCTAACCCTAACACAAACCCTAAAACAGACTCTAACCCTAGGGATCCTAACCCTAACACAAACCCTAACTCTAACCGTAACCCTAACCCTAAGGGATCCTAACCCTAACCCTGAGGGTTAGGGTTAGGATCCCTAGGGTTAGGGTTAGGATCCCTAGGGTTAGGGTTAAGGCTAGGGTTAGGGTTTGTGTTAGGGTTTGTGTTAGGGTTTGTGTTAGGGTTTGTGTTAGGGTTTGTGTTTTAGGGTTAGGGTTTGTGTTAGGGTTAGGATCCCTAGGGTTAAGGTTAGGGTTAGTGTCATGAAATGGTAATTCAGAACCACAATGGATGTTGAAGTTCAGAGCACAAATAGTGACCTGACAATAACCAAAAACATAGGACGAGCTCTGAGACGTGGGAACTCTGCTGACCGCAATCCCTATACTATCGTACCACAACTAAAGGCGGCCGTGGATTGCGCCTAACGCTACCTATGCAACTCGGCACAGCCTGAGAAACTAGCTAGGTCTAAGAGGAAAACAAGCCTAACTTGCCTCAAAGAAATTCCCCACAGGAAAAGGCAGCCCCCACATATAATGACTGTGAGTGAGATGAAATAACAAACGTAGAGATGAAACAGATTTAGCAAAGTGAGGCCCGACTTTCTGAATAGACCGAAGATAGAAAAGGTAACTTTGCGGTCAACACAAAACCCTACTAACAACCACGCAGAGGGGGCAAAAAGACCCTCCGTACCGAACTAACGGCACGGAGGTACACCCTCTGCGTCTCAGAGCTTCCAGCAAGCAACAAAAACAAAAGAGCACGCTGGACAGAAAAAACAGCAAACCAAAAAAATAACACAGCACAACTTAGCTTATGCAGAGCAGCAGGCCACAGGAACGATCCAGGAGGAAGCTACACCCACACTAGAACATTGACAAGAGGCCAGGATCAAAGCACCAGGTGGAGCTAAATAGGAAACGTCTAACGACATCACCACATCACCTGAGGAAGGAGTCTCAGAAGCCGCAGTACCACTACCTTCCACCAACGGAAGCTCACAGAGAGAACCAGCCGAAATACCACTTGTGGCCACAGGAGGAAGCTCTGCCACAGAATTCACAACAGTACCCCCCCCCTTGAGGAGGGGTCACCGAACCCTCACCAGAGCTCCCAGGACGACCAGGATGAGCCATATGAAAGGCACGAACCAGATCGGGAGCATGGACATCAGAGGAAAAGACCCAGGAATTATCATCTTCCTGAGCATAACCCTTCCACTTAACCAGATACTGGAGTTTCCGCCTTGAAACCCGAGAATCCAAAATCTTCTCCACAATATACTCCAACTCCCCCTCCACCAAAACCGGGGCAGGAGGATCAACCGATGGAACCATAGGTGCCACGTATCTCCGCAACAATGACCTATGGAACACGTTATGGATGGAAAAAGATTCAGGAAGGGTCAAACGAAAAGACACAGGATTAAGAACCTCAGAAATCCTATACGGACCAATGAAACGAGGCTTAAATTTAGGAGAGGAAACCTTCATAGGAATATGACGAGATGACAACCAAAGCAAATCCCCATCACGAAGTCGGGGACCCACACAGCGTCTGCGATTAGCGAAACGTTGAGCCCTCTCCTGGGACAAGGTCAAATTGTCCACTACATGAGTCCAAATCTGCTGCAACCTGTCCACCACAGTATCCACACCAGGACAGTCCGAAGACTCAACCTGCCCAGACGAGAACCGAGGATGGAACCCAGAGTTGCAGAAGAACGGCGAAACCAAGGTAGCCGAACTGGCCCGATTATTAAGGGCGAACTCAGCCAAAGGCAAAAAAGACACCCAGTCATCCTGATCAGCAGAAACAAACCATCTCAGATATGTCTCCAAGGTCTGATTGGTTCGTTCGGTCTGGCCATTAGTCTGAGGATGGAAAGCCGAGGAAAAAGACAAGTCAATGCCCATCCTAGCACAAAAGGCTCTCCAAAACCTCGAAACAAACTGGGAACCTCTGTCAGAAACGATATTCTCTGGAATGCCATGCAAACGAACCACATGCTGGAAGAACAATGGGACCAAATCAGAGGAGGAAGGCAACTTAGGCAAGGGTACCAAATGGACCATCTTAGAGAAGCGATCACATACAACCCAAATGACTGACATTTTTTGAGAGACGGGAAGATCAGAAATAAAATCCATCAAGATATGTGTCCAAGGGCTCTTCGGGACCGGCAAGGGCAAAAGCAACCCACTGGCACGAGAACAGCAGGGCTTAGCCCGAGCACAAGTCCCACAGGACTGCACAAAAGAACGCACATCCCGCGACAGCGATGGCCACAAAAGGATCTAGCCACTAACTCTCTGGTACCAAAGATTCCAGGATGACCAGCCAACACCGAACAATGAACCTCAGAGATAACTTTATTCGTCCACCTATCAGGGACAAACAGTTTCTCCACTGGGCAACGATCAGGTTTATTAGCCTGAAATTTCTGCAGCACCTGCCGCAAATCAGGGGAGATGGCAGACACAATTACTCCCTCTTTGAGAACACCCTCCGGCTCAGATAAACCCGGAGAGTCGGGCACAAAACTCCTAGACAGGGCATCCGCCTTCACATTTTTAGAGCCCGGAAGGTATGAAACCACAAAGTTAAAACGAGAGAAAAACAACGACCAACGAGCCTGTCTAGGATTCAATCGTTTGGCAGACTCGAGATAAGTCAGATTCTTGTGATCAGTCAAGACCACCACGCGATGCTTAGCTCCTTCAAGCCAATGACGCCACTCCTCGAATGCCCACTTCATGGCCAGCAACTCTCGATTGCCAACATCATAATTTCGCTCAGCAGGCGAAAACTTCCTGGAAAAGAAGGCGCATGGTTTCATCACCGAGCAATCAGAACTTCTCTGCGACAAAACAGCCCCCGCTCCAATTTCAGAAGCATCAACCTCGACCTGGAACAGAAGCGAGACATCTGGCTGACACAACACAGGGGCAGAAGAAAAACGACGCTTCAACTCTTGAAAAGCTTCCACGGCAGCAGAAGGCCAATTGACCACATCAGCACCCTTCTTGGTCAAATCGGTCAATGGTTTAGCAATACTAGAAAAGTTGCAGATGAAGCGACGATAAAAATTAGCAAAGCCCAGGAACTTTTGCAGACTCTTCAGAGATGTCGGCTGAGTCCAATCATGGATGGCCTGGACTTTAACAGGGTCCATCTCGATAGTAGAAGGGGAAAAAATGAACCCCAAAAATGAGACCTTCTGGACACCGAAGAGACACTTTGATCCCTTCACAAACAAAGAATTAGCACGCAGGACCTGGAACACCATTCTGACCTGCTTCACATGAGACTCCCAATCATCCGAGAAGACCAAAATATCATCCAAGTATACAATCAGGAATTTATCCAGGTACTCTCGGAAGATGTCATGCATAAAGGACTGAAACACTGATGGAGCATTGGCAAGTCCGAATGGCATGACTAGGTACTCAAAATGACCCTCGGGCGTATTAAATGCAGTTTTCCATTCATCGCCTCGCTTAATACGCACAAGATTATACGCACCACGGAGATCTATCTTGGTAAACCAACTAGCCCCCTTAATCCGAGCAAATAAATCAGATAACAATGGCAAGGGGTACTGAAATTTAACCGTGATGTTATTGAGAAGGCGATATCTATACAAGGTCTTAGTGAACCATCCTTCTTGGCTACAAAAAAGAACCCTGCTCCCAATGGCGACGATGACGGGCGAATATGCCCCTTCTCCAAAGACTCCTTCACATAACTCCGCATAGCGGCGTGCTCAGGCACAGATAAATTAAACAGTCGACCTTTGGGAATTTACTACCAGGAATCAAATCGATAGCACAATCACAATCCCTATGCGGATGTAGGGCATCGGACTTGGGCTCTTCAAATACATCCCGGTAATCAGACAAGAACTCAGGAACCTCAGAAGGGGTGGATGATGAAATATTCAGAAATGGGACATCACCATGTATCCCCTGACAACCCCAGCTGGACACAGACATGGATTTCCAATCCAAAACAGGATTATGGACTTGTAGCCATGGCAACCCCAACACGACCACATCATGCAGATTATGCAGCACCAGGAAGCGAATAACCTCCTGATGTGCAGGAGCCATGCACATGGTCAACTGGGTCCAGTACTGAGGCTTATTCTTGGCCAAAGGCGTAGCATCAATTCCTCTCATTGGAATAGGACACTGCAAGGGCTCCAAGACAAACCCACAACGTCTAGCATACTCCAAGTCCATCAAATTCAGGGCAGCGCCTGAGTCCACAAATGACATGACAGAATATGATGACAAAGAGCAGATCAAGGTAACAGACAGAAGAAATTTTGACTGTACCATACCAATGGTGGCAGACCTAGCGAACCGCCTAGTGCGTTTAGGACAATCAGTGATAGCATGAGTGGAATCACCACAGTAGAAACACAGCCCATTCTGACGTCTGTGTTCTTGCCGTTCCACTCTAGTCAAAGTCCTATCGCACTGCATAGGCTCAGGTTTAAGCTCAGGTAATACCGCCAAATGGTGCACAGATTTACGCTCGCGCAAGCGTCGACCGATCTGAATAGCCAAAGACATAGACTCATTCAGACCAGCAGGCATGGGAAATCCCACCATGACATCCTTAAGGGCTTCAGAGAGACCCTTCCTGAAAATCGCTGCAAGCGCACCTTCATTCCATTGAGTGAGTACGGACCACTTTCTAAATTTCTGACAAAATACTTCTATTTCATCCTGACCCTGGCACAGAGCCAGCAAATTCTTCTCTGCCTGATCCACAGAATTAGGCTCATCATACAGCAATCCGAGCGCCAGGAAAAATGCATCGATATTACTTAATGCAGGATCTCCTGGCGCAAGGGAAAATGCCCAGTCCTGAGGATCGCCCCGCAAAAAAGAAATAATGATCCTAACTTGTTGAACAGGATCACCAGAAGAATGAGGTTTCAAAGCCAGAAAAAGTTTACAATTATTTTTGAAACTCAGAAATTTATTTCTATCTCCAAAAAACAAATCAGGAATAGGAATTCTCGGTTCTAACATAGAATTCTGAACCACAAAGTCTTGAATACCTTGTACCCTTGCCGTGAGCTGATCTACACATGAAGACAGACCTTTAATGTCCATTGCAACAGCTGTGTCCTGAACCACCCAAATGTCTAGGGGAAAAAAAAGACTGAACACAGAGCAGAGAAAAAAAAAATGGTCTCAGAACTTCTTTTTTCCCTCTATTGAGAATCATTAGTAGATTGGCCTCTTGTACTGTCATGAAATGGTAATTCAGAACCACAATGGATGTTGAAGTTCAGAGCACAAATAGTGACCTGACAATAACCAAAAACATAGGACGAGCTCTGAGACGTGGGAACTCTGCTGACCGCAATCCCTATACTATCGTACCACAACTAAAGGCGGCCGTGGATTGCGCCTAACGCTACCTATGCAACTCGGCATAGCCTGAGAAACTAGCTAGGCCTAAGAGGAAAACAAGCCTAACTTGCCTCAAAGAAATTCCCCACAGGAAAAGGCAGCCCCCACATATAATGACTGTGAGTGAGATGAAATGACAAACGTAGAGATGAAACAGATTTAGCAAAGTGAGGCCTGACTTTCTGAATAGACCGAAGATAGAAAAGGTAACTTTGCGGTCAACACAAAACCCTACTAACAACCACGCAGAGGGGGCAAAAAGTCCCTCCGTACCGAACTAACGGCACGGAGGTACACCCTCTGCGTCTCAGAGCTTCCAGCAAGCAACAAAAACAAAAGAGCACGCTGGACAGAAAAAACAGCAAACCAAAAAATAACACAGCACAACTTAGCTTATGCAGAGCAGCAGGCCACAGGAACGATCCAGGAGGAAGCTAGACCCACACTAGAACATTGACAAGAGGCTAGGATCAAAGCACCAGGTGGAGCTAAATAGGAAACGTCTAACGACATCACCACATCACCTGAGGAAGGAGGCTCAGAAGCCGCAGTACCACTACCTTCCACCAACGGAAGCTCACAGAGAGAACCAGCCGAAATACCACTTGTGGCCACAGGAGGAAGCTCTGCCACAGAATTCACAACAGGTTAGAGTTTGTGTTACAGTTTGTTAGAGTTTGTGTTAGAGTTTGTGTTTTAGGGTTAGGGTTAGTGTTAGGATCCCTAGGGTTAGGGTTAGGGCTAGGGTTTGTGTTAGGGTTAGGATCCCTAGGGTTAGGGTTAGGGTTTGTGTTAGAGTTTGTGTTAGGGTATGTTCACACGTTCCTGATTTCCGGACACCGGGACGCCGGGTAAGTATAAGGGGGGGGAGATTAGGGCACGGGGGGGGCATCGGAGCACTGTGGGGGGGGGGGCATCGGAGCACGGGGGGGGGGCATCGGAGCACGGGGGGGCGGGATCGGAGCACGGGGGGGCAGCCACACTCCGCCCACGCACTTCCGCCCGCTCCCCTGCACTTCCTGCTGCAGCGGTTCTGCACATCAAACCGCAGTAAAACCCGCAGATATATTTTTGATCTGCGGGTTTTACTGCGGTTTTGACCTCACAATGGAGGTCTATGGGTGCAGAACCGCTGCGGTTCAGGAAAAAGAAGTGACATGCTCCTTCTTTTTTCCCGGAGCTATTCAGCGCGACTTTTTTTTTTTAATTTCCGCATCATGTGCACAGTGGGTCCTGTTTTCCATAGGGTACAGTGTACTGTACCCTGCATGGAAAACAGCTGCGGAACCGCAGCGGCAAAACCGCTGCGGTTCCGCAGTAAAAAACGCACTGTGTGAACATGGCCTAAGAGTTTGTGTTAGAGTTTGTGTTAGAGTTTGTGTTAGAGTTTGTGTTACAGTTTGTGTTACAGTTTGTGTTTTAGGGTTAGGGTTAGAGTTTGTGTTAGGGTTAGGATCCCTAGGGTTAGGGTTTGCGTTAGAGTTTGTGTTAGAGTTTTTGTTACAGTTTGTGTTTTAGGGTTAGGGTTTGTGTTAGGGTTAGGATCCCTAGGGTTAGGGTTAGAGTTTGTGTTACAGTTTGTGTTACAGTTTGTGTTACAGTTTGTGTTTTAGGGTTAGCTTATAAGTGTGTATTCTTGTGTTTTTCTATAAAAACGCATGCAAACGCATGTGCTTAAAAACGCATGCGTTTACATAGACATCAATGGGTTTTTTTACCGCGAAAAACGCATGCGTATTTTTCGCGGCAAAAAAACGCCGCTAAAATTATTACATGTTGCATTTCTGCAACAAAACGCATGCAGTGAAAAAACGCATGCGTTGCAAAAACGCGTCAAAACGCATGCAAAAAAACGCATGCGTTTTTAATGTTAAGTATAGGGGAAAAAAACGCATGCGTTTTTAATGTTAAGTATAGGGGGAAAAAACGCATGCGTTTTTTTGCGTTTTTTACCGCAAAAACGCAAAAAAAAAAAACGCAAATGTGAAACCACCCTGAATTTAAGGGACTTGGAGTTTGCTAGGCGCTGTGGTTTTTTCTTGGAGCCCTTGCAGTATCCTATTCCATTGAGAGGAATTGATGCTACGCCTTTGGCCAAGAATAAGCCTCAGTACTGGACTCAATTGACCATGTGCATGGCTCCTGCACATCAAGAGGATATTCGCTTTTTGGTGTTGCATAATCTGCATGATGTGGTCGTTTTGGGGTTGCGATGGCTACAGGTCCATAATCCAGTATTGGATTGGAAATCTATGTCTGTGTCCAGCTGGGGTTGTCAAGGGGTACATGGTGATGTTCCATTGCTGTCAATTTCGCCTTCCGCTCCTTCTGAAGTCCCTGAGTTTTTGTCGGATTACCGGGATGTATTTGATGAGCCCAAGTCCAGTGCCCTACCTCCTCATAGGGATTGCAATTGTGCAATTAATTTGATTCCTGGTAGTAAGTTTCCTAAGGGCCGATTGTTCAATTTATCTGTGCCAGAACACGCCGCTATGCGGAGTTATATAAAGGAATCCTTGGAGAAAGGTCATATTCGCCCGTCGTCATCACCGTTAGGAGCAGGGTTCTTTTTTGTGGCCAAGAAGGATGGTTCTTTGAGACCTTGTATTGATTACCGCCTTCTTAATAAGATCACAGTTAAATTTCAGTACCCCTTGCCGCTGCGGTCTGATTTGTTTGCTCAAATTAAGGGGGCTAGTTGGTTCACCAAGATAGATCTTCGAGGGGCGTATAATCTTGTGCGTATTAAACAGGGCGATGAATGGAAAACAGCATTTAATACGCCCGAGGGCCATTTTGAGTACCTGGTTATGCCATTCGGGCTTTCCAATGCTCCATCAGTGTTTCAGTCCTTTATGCATGACATCTTCCGAGAGTACCTGAATAAATTCCTGATTGTATACTTGGATGATATTTTGGTCTTTTCGGATGATTGGGAGTCTCATGTGAAGCAGGTCAGAATGGTGTTCCAGGTCCTTCGTGCGAATTCCTTGTTTGTGAAGGGGTCAAAGTGTCTCTTTGGAGTTCAGAGGGTTTCATTTTTGGGTTTCATTTTTTCCCCTTCTACTATCGAGATGGACCCTGTTAAAGCTCAGGCCATTTATGATTGGACTCAGCCGACATCTGTGAAGAGTCTGCAGAAGTTCCTGGGCTTTGCTAATTTTTATCGTTGCTTCATCGCTAATTTTTCTAGTGTTGCTAAACCGTTGACTGATTTGACCAAGAAGGGTGCTGATGTGGTCAATTGGTCTTCTGCTGCTGTGGAAGCTTTTCAAGAGTTAAAGCGTCGTTTTTCTTCTGCCCCTGTGTTGTGTCAACCAGATGTTTCGCTTCCGTTCCAGGTCGAGGTTGATGCTTCTGAAATTGGAGCGGGGGCTGTTTTGTCGCAAAGAGGTTCTGATTGCTCGGTGATGAAGCCATGCGCCTTCTTTTCCAGGAAGTTTTCGCCTGCTGAGCGAAATTATGATGTTGGCAATCGAGAGTTGCTGGCCATGAAGTGGGCATTCGAGGAGTGGCGTCATTGGCTTGAAGGAGCTAAGCATCGCATGGTGGTCTTGACTGATCACAAGAACTTGACTTATCTCGAGTCTGCCAAACGGTTGAATCCTAGACAGGCTCGTTGGTCACTGTTTTTCTCCCGTTTTGACTTTGTGGTTTCGTACCTTCCGGGCTCTAAAAATGTGAAGGCGGATGCCCTGTCTAGGAGTTTTGTGCCCGACTCTCCGGGTTTGTCTGAGCCGGCGGGTATTCTCAAAGAGGGAGTAATTTTGTCTGCCATCTCCCCTGATTTGCGGCGGGTGCTGCAAAAATTTCAGGCTAATAAACCTGATCGTTGCCCAGCAGAGAAACTGTTTGTCCCTGATAGGTGGACGAATAAAGTTATCTCTGAGGTTCATTGTTCGGTGTTGGCTGGTCATCCTGGAATCTTTGGTACCAGAGATTTAGTGGCTAGATCCTTTTGGTGGCCGTCTCTGTCGCGGGATGTGCGTTCTTTTGTGCAGTCCTGTGGGATTTGTGCTCGGGCTAAGCCCTGCTGTTCTCGTGCCAGTGGGTTGCTTTTGCCCTTGCCGGTCCCGAAGAGGCCTTGGACACATATCTCTATGGATTTTATTTCGGATCTCCCCGTCTCTCAAAAAATGTTGGTCATTTGGGTGGTTTGTGATCGCTTCTCTAAGATGATCCATTTGGTATCCTTGTCTAAATTACCTTCCTCCTCTGATTTGGTGCCATTGTTCTTCCAGCATGTGGTTCGTTTACATGGCATTCCAGAGAACATCGTTTCTGACAGAGGTTCCCAGTTTTTTTCGAGGTTTTGGCGAGCCTTTTGTGCTAGGATGGGCATTGATTTGTCTTTTTCCTCGGCTTTCCATCCGCAGACAAATGGCCAGACCAAACGAACCAATCAATCAGACCTTGGAAACATATCTGAGATGCTTTGTTTCTGCTGATCAGGATGATTGGGTGTCCTTCTTGCCTTTGGCTGAGTTCGCCCTTAATAATCGGGCAAGCTCGGCTACCTTGGTTTCGCCGTTTTTCTGCAATTCTGGGTTCCATCCTCGTTTCTCTTCAGGGCAGGTTGAGTCTTCGGACTGTCCTGGTGTGGATACTGTGGTGGACAGGTTACAGCATATTTGGACTCATGTAGTGGACAATTTGACCTTGTCCCAGGAGAAGGCTCAACGTTTTGCTAATCGCAGACGCTGTGTGGGTCCCCGACTTCGTGTTGGGGATTTGGTTTGGTTGTCATCTCGTCATATTCCTATGAAGGTTTCCTCTCCTAAGTTTAAGCCTCGTTTCATTGGTCCGTATAGGATTTCTGAGGTTCTTAATCCTGTGTCTTTTCGTTTGACCCTTCCAGATTCTTTTTCCATCCATAACGTATTCCATAGGTCATTGTTGCGGAGATACGTGGCACCTATGGTTCCATCTGTTGATCCTCCTGCCCCGGTTTTGGTGGAGGGGGAGTTGGAGTATATTGTGGAGAAGATTTTGGATTCTCGTGTTTCGAGACGAAAACTCCAGTATCTGGTTAAGTGGAAGGGTTATGGTCAGGAAGATAATTCCTGGGTCTTTGCCTCTGATGTCCATGCTGCCGATCTTGTTCGTGCCTTTCATATGGCTCATCCTGGTCGGCCTGGGGGCTCTGGTGAGGGTTCGGTGACCCCTCCTCAAGGGGGGTGTACTGTTGTGAATTCTGTGGCAGAGCTCCCTCCTGTGGTCACAAATGGTACTTCGGCTGATTCTGTCTATGAGCTTCCGTTGGTGGATGTCAGTGGTACTGCGGCTTCTGAGTTTCCTTCCTCAGGTGTGTGGTGAAGTCGTTAGGTGCTGCTCTATTTAACTCCACCTAGTGCTTTGCTCCTGGCCTCCAGTCAATGTTCTAGTATTGGTCCTTGCTTCCTCCTGGATCGTTCCTGTGGCCTGTCTGCTCTGTATAAGCTAAGTTTTGCTTGTGTTATTTTTGTTTGCTATTTTTTCTGTCCAGCTTGCATTATTGGTTTTTCTTGCTTGCTGGAAGCTCTGGGACGCAGAGGGAGCACCTCCATATCGTTAGTCGGTGCAGAGGGTCTTTTTGCCCCTCTGCGTGGTTGTTTGTAGGGTTTTGTGTTGACCGCAAAGCAATCTTTCCTATCCTCGGTCTGTTCAGTAAGTCGGGCCTCACTTTGCTAAATCTATTTCATCTCTGCGTTTGTATTTTCATCTCAACTCACAGTCATTATATGTGGGGGGCTGCCTTTTCCTTTGGGGTATCTCTCTGAGGCAAGATAGGCTTATTTTTCTATCTTCAGGGCTAGCTAGTTTCTCAGGCTGTGCTCGAGGCGCATAGGTCTGGTCAGGAGCGCTCCACGGCTACCTCTAGTGTGGTTGGATAGGATTAGGGATTGCAGTCAGCAGAGTTCCCACGCCTCAGAGCTCGTCCTATGTTTTTTGGTAATTGTCAGGTCACTTTGTGTGCTCTGAACTTCAATGTCCATTGTGGTTCTGAATTACCTGTTCATAACAGAGAAGGAAGCCGAATATCAGGCCCAGCGTCAGGCCTATGACCGGAAAGATCGGGTGGTCAAGGCCAAGGCCCGCAAGGACCGCAGCACGAACCCTGGCCCGCGGAAGGAGGGCCAAGTGGTAGCCTTTCGACTTCGTGGAGGCTGGGGCTTCATTAAAGAACCGGGGCTATATGCAGAGGTGTTCGTTAACCGCAGGGATGTGGAGTCGCACCTCCTGGAGGGACATCCGGATCGGGACCTCTACCCGAGGGACATTGTCACATATACCAGACATTTTGGGGAAAAGGGTTGGTTCGCGTTGGATGTGCACAAAAGGAAAGATCCGGTAGCGCACCAGGCCAAGGCTTCAGCACAGCCATTCCCCGTAGCAAAGGCGCCCCCTTGTGACCGGTCTACCATTACTACTGAGACTACGGTGGTTACTCCGACGTGCACCATTGTCAAGACCACAACCTGCACCATTGCTACCAGCGTGGTGGCCGAAGGGTTGGCCTCAGTGATGGCTAGTACCCCGGGCGACTTGGGCTCCAGAACTGTAGCCACCCAGACTCCGGCCTGGACCGAAGGGGCCCCTGGAGCCACACCTGGTAGCCGCAGGTATCCGGGCGGATGGCCCCGCCCACTGCTGCTGGTGGAGCTGCAACTGCCAGAGTCAAAATAAACCTCAGAGACCTGAAACTGTAAATAGTTAATCGTTTGTCTTCCTGCTGATTTGCTGCTAGTACCCGTCTAGGGTTAAACCTCTCAGGGATCCCCTTGTTTACCCGGGATCCCTATTGTTTTATTTTGCACAAGTTCATCACTGTTTAACAGACTGCCCAATCATGGACGGTGAATGATTCACAAACTGCTTTGTAAATAGTTCACACCTTCTTAAAGGTGCCCTCTACTGGTTTTACACAGAAAGAAGACTTTGTGAAGAGACTGTTTTTGAATACAGCGCAGAAGTTCTTGCTTTCTAATGGACTTGCAGAGAGAGAGAATCTGTACTACCTCAAAGAGACTTGGTTCCCTCTTAAAGGGAATGTTCACATGTTGCACTCAAGTATAATGTTGCCTTTTAAAAAGTTAAATTGTAATAATGTTGAGACTTAGGAAATGTTAATAATGTTACTAGAGATTGAGGACAGGAAAAGTTGGAAGCCGAATTTTGACACAGTAAACCCATAGGGGTTAGAGAGTCCTCCTAAGAACCATAGATAGAAAAACAATGGCAGTAGGCCCAGACAAGGAGCTAGGCGGTCCTGCATTTGTGTAGTCAGAAAAATAAAGAAAAAGTTAAGTTTGCATTATAGTATTTTATAGTAGGCCTTTAGTGGGTTCAGTCTATACGCCCTTAAAGGAGAAGTTAAATTATTGTTCAGAATTTGCACTTAGTAGAATACCCGGCAGGATACCAGAAGTTATTTATCGTCAGAGTGTTATTTAAAATATTTAACCTTGTTTTTGTTTGCAACGTTCAAGTATCCTCACCTCCCATAAAGGGAAGCATTGTTATATTTATTTGTTCCTTGCATTTCAAAATTTTGCATGTCTTTTGCTAACATGTATTGTTGTTCTTCTTCCCAGTCCAGGAGTACTGGATTTAACCGGGGGGAGTGCAGCGCCCCAGAGACCTGGTCGTTGCAGTGGTGTCGCTCTGCCACTAAGGGGAGGGATGGTACATCCGATGACACTAAAGGAGTTCACCTGACCAGGTATCACCAGCACACATTACACTTCACACTTTGGGCTGAAAGGTGGCAGATGAGGTTTAACAATGATAAATGTAAGGTTATACACATGGGAAGAAGGAATCAATATCACCATTAAACACTGAACGGGAAACCACTGGGTAAATCTGACAGGGAGAAGGACTTGGGGATCCTAGTTAATGATAAACTTACCTGGAGCAGCCAGTGCCAGGCAGCAGCTGCCAAGGCAAACAGGATCATGGGGTGCATTAAAAGAGGTCTGGATACACATGATGCGAGCATTATACTGCCTCTGTACAAATCCCTAGTTAGACCGCACATGGAGTACTGTGTCCAGTTTTGGGCACCAGTGCTCAGGAAGGATATAATGGAACTAGAGAGAGTACAAAGGAGGGCAACAAAATTAATAAAGGGGATGGGAGAACTACAATACCTAGATAGATTAGCGAAATTAGGATTATTTAGTCTAGAAAAAAGACGACTGAGGGGTGATCTAATAACCATGTATAAGTATATAAGGGGACAATACAAATATCTCGCTGAGGATTTGTTTATACCAAGGAAGGTGACGGGCACAAGGGGGCATTCTTTGCGTCTGGAGGAGAAAAGGTTTTTCCACCAACATAGAAGAGGATTCTTTACTGTTAGGGCAGTGAGAATCTGGAATTGCTGCCTGAGGAGGTGGTGATGGCGAACTCAGTCGAGGGGTTCAAGAGAGGCCTGGATGTCTTCCTGGAGCAGAACAATATTGTATCATACAATTATTAGGTTCTGTAGAAGGACGTAAATCTGGGGATTTATTATGATGGAATATAGGCTGAACTGGATGGACAAATGTCTTTTTTCGGCCTTACTAACTATGTTACTATGTTACTCCGGCCACTAGGGGGAGCAAAAGGTTTTATTTATTAGGCCACTCCTCACACTGGTAAAACTAGGGGTTGGATAGGAAGTTAGACAGAAGCTGACTGGGTTTTGTCCAGGCAACATTCCGTGGCAGGGGGTGTTGCGGGGAAGATTCAGAGGGGTCCCTGTCAGGCGTGGGAACCTGGCAGTGACTTAGCGACAAGGACAGATCGTTACAGAGCCGCGCCTGCACTACCTTGCGGCGGCATCTAAAGAAAGGACACGAAGCGAAGGATATTGTGGACAGTGAGAAACGAGATCAAGCACAAATGAGAACCAGTAAAAGTCGTGCCCCGAGAACGGCAACATCCTACTGAGGCGCGAAGCCGGTGACCGGAACACCGAGTAAGTAACTGACTTTATGCCTTACTTCAAATACCGCAGGGCAGTTAATTATAGGTTGGCTGTCTACCATACATCACCTAAGCAGACATAGGGGTCAAGTGTGGAGAGGGGCGTCTCTAGGGTCCCAGAATAGCTCCGAGCCTTCCCGTCAAACGGGTGCGTCCTAGCCATAACACACTTGGGGGATGGAGAGAAAGAACTAGAAAGAACAAGAACAGAAGTTGTGAGGACTATCCCGAATGCTCAGCAGGGAAGAACTACAACACACAGGCGCTAGTGGTAGGCAACGATTTCCTCCTGCAAAGGGAACTCTGGATGTGCCTTCGGACCGGCCGGTCTCAGACAGCCCAGTTGACAGTGCTCTGGATTGAGGATCCCGAAGCCTTCAGTAAAAGGTAAAGAGACTGCAACCCTGTGTCCTCATTATTGACTGCACCTCACACCATCGTCACCTACACTATCGGGAAGCCCTGGGGATATACTTCACCTGTGGGAAGGTATAACATCTAGCTGCCATCACATCACCCCAGCGGACCCCAAGCAGCATCGGTCGGCCTGACCGAATACCACAGGTGGCGTCACAAACTCCTAACAACCTCCATCACCCTTTCATTGGGCGCCCTTTAGCAGGGTCACGGACCGGGTCCAGCCACCGTGACCACCTCAGAACTGAGACAGAGAGGACTGGTACCGAGTAACCCACGGCCCTGCGTCTGGGGGCGCTCCATATCCAGTCCCCTCTTAAATTTAAGAAATGAATCACTCATTACAACATCATTTGGCAGAGAGTTCCATAGTCTCACTGCTCTTACAGTAAAGAACCCGCGTCTGTTATTATGCCTAAACCTTCTTTCCTCCAGACGTAGAGGATGCCCCCTTGTCCCTGGATCCAGATCGCTGCTGTGTGTCAAACACGATATCGCTTTCCAGGACGCTGCAACGTCACGGATCGCTAGTGATATCGTTGTGAAGTTGGTCAGTGTGACGGTACCTTATGTGTGGGGTCCTGTCAGTGGTGAACTGTCTGTATGATCCACTTGGGTTTGTTGCACCTCTGACTATACAAGGCAAGCTTCTGCTAAGGCACCTCTCAGTCTATTAAGGACTGGGAAGAACCACTGCCTGAAAACAGCTAAAATAGAGGTCCTGGAGGGAATCTACAAGTCAAAGGAAAGAGATCCATATATTCTCTGATGCCTCTACCGAAACTATTGAAGCTGTTGTCTATTTGAAGGATATAGACTAACAATGAAGCCCATGTCGGATTTCTACTTGGAAAGACTAAATTGGCTCCCTAACATGAGCTCATACCCGGACTTGAACTTTATGGGGCTGTACTAGTCGTAGAGATCGTAAACTTCATACAGATCGAAGAAGTTATTCACGTGGATGACACAAGATTTCCCACA
The DNA here is from genome assembly GCF_032444005.1 of Ranitomeya imitator. Classification (NCBI taxonomy): domain Eukaryota; kingdom Metazoa; phylum Chordata; class Amphibia; order Anura; family Dendrobatidae; genus Ranitomeya; species Ranitomeya imitator. Next base: position 58,496 of record NW_027194918.1, read on the forward strand.
GACAGAAAAGTTGTTCTGGGCTACATATACAAACAGACAAAATGCTTATATAGTTACATAGTTATTAAGGTTGAAGGAAGACTATAAGTCCATCTAGTTCAACCCATAGCCTAACCTAACATGCCCTAACATGTTGATCCAGAGGAAGGCAAAAAAAAACCATGTGACAAAGAGTTGCACCTTGGGGAAAAAAATTCTTTCCCGACTCCACATACGGCAATCAGACTAGTTCCCTGGATCAACCCCCTATCAAGGAATCTAGTGTATATACCCTGTAACATTATACTTTTCCAGAAAGGCATCCAGTCCCCTCTTAAATTTAAGTAATCAATCACTCATTACAACATCATACGGCAGAGAGTTCCATAGTCTCACTGCTCTTACAGTAAAGAATCCGCGTTTGTTATTATGCTTAAACCTTTTTTCCTCCAGATGTAGAGGATGCCCCCTTGTCCCTGTTTCAGGTCTATGATTAAAAAGATCATCAGAAAGGTCTTTGTACTGTCCCCTCATATATTTATACATTAAAATAAGATCTCCCCTTAGTCTTCGTTTTTCCAAACTAATTAGCCCCAAGTGTAATAATCTATCTTGGTATTGCAGACCCCCCAGTCCTCTAATAACCTTGGTCGCTCTTCTCTGCACCCGCTCCAGTTCAGCTATGTCTTTCTTATACACCGGAGACCAGAACTGTGCACAGTATTCTAAGTGTGGTCGAACTAGTGACTTGTATAGAGGTAAAATTATGTTCTCCTCATGAGCATCTATGCCTCTTTTAATGCATCCCATTATTTTATTTGCCTTTGTAGCAGCTGCCTGACACTGGCCACTGAACATGAGTTTGTCATCCACCCATACTCCCAGGTCTTTTTCATTGATGGTTTTGCCCAGAGTTTTAGAATTAAGCACATAGTTATTCATCTTATTACTTCTACCCAAGTGCATTACCTTACATTTATCCCCATTAAAGCTCATTTGCCATTTATCAGCCCAAGTTTCAAGTTTAAAAAAATCATCCTGTAATATAAAATTTTCCTCCTCAGTATTGATTATCCTGCAGAGTTTAGTGTCATCTGCAAATATTGAAATTCCACTCTGTATGCCCCCTACAAGATCATTAATAAATATGTTAAAAAGAAGAGGGCCCAATACTGACCCCTGTGGTACCCCACTGCTAACCGCTACCCAGTCCGAGTATGCTCCATTAATAACCACCCTTTGTTTCCTATCCCTGAGCCAGCTCTTAATTGTAGCTAGAGGCAGAAAATGCCATCCTTGAAGTCTTGAATCCACGAACTCTGCATTTGGTTTTGAGAAACGTAAGTCTCGGAACAAGCCATTCAGTTCTGGCTGTGTTAGAACATGAGGCTCACCAGACATACATGGCTCAGAGTTTGAATCAGCGTTGTTCCCTGTCTCTGACCCATGGAGTTGCAACATCACATTGTAGAAGTGGAGGGATAACTAAGATAAGCCCCCCTTCACATGTGATAGCCGTCTGTTGGCCTAAAGTCACCCCGATCCGTGACGTAGGGGTGACGGTCACGGTGTGAATCGTGACATTGATGCCTTTGCCCAAAAAGCTCTACTTTTGTCTCATCTGACCAGAGAACATTCTTCCAAAAGGTTTTAGGCTTTTTCAGGTAAGTTTTGGCAAACTCCAGCCTGGCTTTTTTATGTCTCGGGGTAAGAAGTGGGGTCTTCCTGGGTCTCCTACCATACAGTCCCTTTTCATTCAGACGCCGACGGATAGTACGGGTTGACACTGTTGTACCCTCAGACTGCAGGGCAGCTTGAACTTGTTTAGATGTTAGTTGAGGATCTTTATCCAACATCCGCACAATCTTGCGTTGAAATCTCTTGTCAATTTTCCTTTTCCGTCCACATCTAGGGAGGTTAGCCACAGTGACATGGGCTTTACACTTCTTGATGACACTGCTCACGGTAGACACAGGAACATTCAGGTCTTTGGAGATGGACCTGTAGCCTTGAGATTGCTCATGCTTCCTCACAATTTGGTTTCTCAAGTCCTCAGACAGTTCTTTGGTCTTCATTCTTTTCTCCATGCTCAATGTGGTACACACAAGGACACAGGACAGAGGTTGAGTCAACTTTAATCCATGTCAACTGGCTGCAAGTGTGATTCAGTTATTGCCAACACCTGTTAGGTGCCACAGGTAAGTGACAGGTGCTGTTAATTACACAAATTAGAGAAGCATCACATGATTTTTCGAACAGTGCCAATACTTTTGTCCACCCCCTTTTTTATGTTTGGTGTGGAATTATATCCAATTTGGCTTTAGGACAATTCTTTTTGTGTTTTTTCATTGAAGACAAATTAAATGAAGATAATAATACCCAAGAATTTGTGATTGCAATCATTTTAAGGGAGAAACTGAGTATTATCTGACAGAATTGCAGGGGTGTCAGTACTTTTGGCCACAACTGTACATTAGAGTTGTCCACTCTCCCTCCCTATGCTGTTATTAATCTATGTTCTGGTTATAAGGTAATAAATGTCATAAAAAAGTGTTAATAATGAAAAGAGATGTAGTGCAATATGTTGTTATCCATTTTGCTTGGTCCTGTTATTTATTCATTGTATGTTTTGGTAGTGCTGTCAGAAAATCTCAGCAGGCGGTGTGTGAGCAAAGTTGTTGTTTTTTTTTTAATACCAATTCTATCCACAGTTTAGAGGGCGATGATGGAGCCAGTCTAACGATCTAGTTAGGACGACTATGTCAGGGTATAAGGCCATAGACTAAAGCCTCACAGTAAACGATCCCTGAATATCGGGCACATCCATAGCCTTATTACTGCCCCCTGAAACATGACCACAGTCTAGGGAGAGTCATTGAGAAAAATGAGGAAACACGAACTAAAAACATTTAACTGATCAATATCGTAAAACACAAAAGTAAAACTGTGATGTATTTTATATACTAATAATACAATGATGTCGCTATTCCATGGTGTTTCACCATTCAGAGGTTCCAGGTTCAATGTCAGACACTGAGTGTTGGACACAAAAGGTAATAAGTGTTTGCAGAATAAGGTCCGGCCACCGGCCACTATCTGTATAAAGACTGAATTTTATCAGTTAACAGAATACATAGTTACGTTTGATAAATGTGAAAAAAATTTAAGTAAACCTAGAAGTATTTTTATTTTTTATTGTAATTAATAATAATCTTTATTTTTAGATAGTGCTAAATTCCCTATCAGTATGTCTTTGGAATGTGGGAGGAAACCGGAGAACCCGGAGGAAACCCACGCAAACACGGAGAGAACATACAGACTCTTTGCAGATGTTGTCCAAGGTGGGATTTGAACCCAGCGCTGCAAGGCTGCTGTGCTAACCACTGAGCCACCGTGCTGCCCATATAACTAATAATAGGATGGAAGGATAAGGGAGGGGTAAAACTAGGAACAGAACCAGTAGACACAATCATAGTCAGGGAGTCAGCCGGGGTCAGATGCCAGGTGATCAGTAGAAGAATGTGAAGGTCCTTCTATACAGGTAATTAATAATAGGATAGAAGGACAATTTTTTTTTTGTAATTAATAATAGGATAGAAGGATAAAGGACAGAATCAGTAGAGACAATCATAGTCAGGGAGTCAGCCGGGGTCAGATGCCAGGTGATCAGTAGAAGCAGTGATGGTGGATCTGCTGGACTTCTTGTCTTTCAGATGGTTTTAGGGCAACAGGCGCAACAAGCAAATGCTCGAGCAGCCCTGGATAATCCGCGCCGGTGGGATGATAAGATCCGGCGGAAGACGGAACCTGTGAGAACAGAAGTAAATATAATGTAAGTGATGGGACTCCATATGGCACCATACTACTGTGCGGTCACTGTGGCTGCACGGCAGAGGAATATTATCACACAGAGGTCAGGGATCATTGTCAGCCATCATACATGTGAGGTCAGGGATCATTGTCAGCCATCATACATGTGAGGTCAGGGATCATTGTCAGCCATCATACATGTGAGGTCAGGGATCATTGTCAGCCATCATACATGTGAGGTCAGGGATCATTGTCAGCCATCATACATGTGAGGTCAGGGATCATTGTCAGCCATCATACATGTGAGGTCAGGGATCATTGTCAGCCATCATACATGTGAGGTCAGGGATCATTGTCAGCCATCATACATGTGAGGTCAGGGATCATTGTCAGCCATCATACATGTGAGGTCAGGGATCATTGTCAGCCATCATACATGTGAGGTCAGGGATCATTGTCAGCCATCATACATGTGAGGTCAGGGATCATTGTCAGCCATCATACATGTGAGGTCAGGGATCATTGTCAGCCATCATACATGTGAGGTCAGGGATCATTGTCAGCCATCATACATGTGATAATCCCATCACTGACAGATGACATCTGCTCCACATGAATTATTCTCACTGACATCACACAACATGGAGCTGATTCTCACACTTACCTCGTCTCTTTTTCCCCTTTTTTCCATTTTCTGATGTTTCTTCGTCTTTACTCAGATTTATTGGAGATTTTCTTTCCTCCTGAGCTGGAAATTCTAATCAGAAAGTAAAATAAAAACCTCAGTAATGACGTATCCTAATGGGATCTGCTTTGTCTCCTGTATATAGTAGGATTGTTCTAGTCCTGTCTCCTATAGTCCTGATAATCTGGTATCTACTGTATAATTGTCTAAGGGTCACTTCCGTCTTTCTGTCTGTCTGTAACGGAAATGCCAAGTCGCTGATTGGTCGCGGCAAAACAGCCACGACCAATCAGCGGCGGGCAAAGTCCGGCGGCAAAATGGCCGTTCCTTACTCCCCGCAGTCAGTGCCCGCAGTCCATACTCCCCCCCCAGTCAGCGCTCACACAGGGTTAATGGCAGCGTTAACGAACCGCGTTATGCCGCGGTGTAATGCACTCCGTTAACGCAGCTATTAACCCTGCGTGACCAACTTTTTACTATTGATGATGCCTATGCAGCATCAATAGTAAAAAGATCTAATGTTAAAAATAATAAAAAAAATAAAAAATAGTTATATGCTCACCGTCCGTCGGCCCCTCGGATCCAGAATAGGCCTTTCCCTCTCCTTGCGACGCTCCGTTGACCGCTCAATGCATTGCAATCTCGCGAGACCACTACGTCATCATCTTGCGAGACCGCAATGCACTCTTGAGACCGGAGTGTGCGAGGAGCATCGGTAAGCGCTTCGCCTGGATCCGTGGGCCAACGGAAGGTGAGTATATAACTATTTTTTACTTTAATTCTTTTTTTTAACAGGGATATGATGCCCACATTGCTATATACTACGTGGGCTGTGCAATATAGTACGTGGGCTGTGCAATAGACTACGTGGGCTGTGCAATATACTACGTGGGCTGTGCTATATACTGTGTGGGCTGTGCAATATACTACGTGGGCTGTGCAATATACTATATGGGCTGTGCAATATACTGTGTGGGCTGTGCAATATACTGCGTGGGCTGTGCAATATACTGCGTGGGCTGTGCAATATACTGCGTGGGCTGTGTAATATACTACGTGGGCTGTGCTATATACTGCGTGGGCTGTGCAATACACTGCATGGGCTGTGCAATATACTACGTGGGCTATGCAATATACCATATGGGCTGTGCAATATACTGCGTGGGCTGTGCAATATACTGCGTGGGCTGTGCAATATACTACCTGGGCTGTGCAATATACTGTGTGGGCTGTGTAATACACTGCATGGGCTGTGCAATATACTACGTGGGCTGTGCAATATACTATGTGGGCTGTGCAATATACTGCGTGGGCTGTGCAATATACTGCATGGGCTGTGCAATATACTGCGTGGGCTGTGCAATATACTGCGTGGGCTGTGCTATATACTACGTGGGCTGTGCAATATACTAACTGGGCTGTGCAATATACTACATGGGCTGTGCAATATACTGCGTGGGCTGTGCAATGTACTATGTGGCTGTGCAATACACTACATGGCTGTGCTATACACTACGTGGGCTGTGTTATACACTATGTGGCCTGTGTTATACACTACGTGGCCTGTGTTATACACTACGTGGCCTGTGTTATACACTACGTGGACTGTTATACACTACGTGGGCTATGTTATATGCTACATGGGCTATTATAAACTATGTGGCTGTGTTATATGCTATGTGGGCTGTTATACACTCCGTGGGCTGTGTTATATACTACGTGGCTGTGCTATATATTCCGTGGGCTGTGCTATATACTCCGTGGGCTGTGCGATATACTACGTGGCTGTGCTATATACTGCGTGGCTGTGCAATATACTACGTGGCTGTGCAATATACTATGTGGCTGTGCAATATACTACGTGGCTGTGCTATTTACTACGTGGGCTGTTATATACTACGTGGCTGTGCTACATACTATGTGGCCGGCCGCGAACAATCAGATAGGCGGAGTCCGGCCACGAATTGGCGCGGGAATAGAACCACGCTTCGCTAATTGGTCGCGGCCGGCCGAAGACTGTGTATTCAATGTATTATTCTAAAATCTTCATAAATAAACTACATACATATTCTAGAATACTCGATGCGTTAGAATCGGGCTACCATCTAGTTATATCATAATAGGGCAGAATAAGTCCTATATAATGTACATAATCCCATCTGAGGGGCATTAGATGTGTCACTGATCTAGAGCAGTAAGGGCCCTGTGTGCCAGCATGTGGTGCATCACTGATGATATTCTACTATAAGAGATTATGTCACCTTATGATGATGGAGGTTACTGGACGCTACAACGTATCTCACAGAATCCATGAAAGAAACTACAAAATTAGGGAACTAGAGGTACAGTATGGGCCCATGGGCAACATAATTGGGATCCATGAAACATGGATAACATAGGAGACCTATTACAGAAAAACCATGTGGATATATTTGAGCCTTGAAGTCAACATTCCCATTGTTGGTGCTGTAGACATGGACATACCTGATAGTGGGGACGAGGATGACAAGATGATAATAGCGTCGTCATCAGATTCTTTCTGCCTGTTTCGAAGAATAAAAACATGTAAATTGCAAGAAAACAGTATAAAAGGGGTTGTCTCACAAGAAGAACATGGACTAATGGGCCTAATAAGACATATGACTGCCATAGTGGGGAAGGTCTTCTGCTCAACGCTACCTTCTATAGATTGGAGCGGAACTAAGAATGTCTGGCATGTAATAATACATCTCTCCTACAGTGTAGGCAGCATGAAAAATGCATGACCGGTCACAGGTACGCAGATATGGGCTGTTATCACGAGCGGTTTCCTCTAACCTTGGGATGGTGGATTCTGCATTTGATACTATGGTAATTATGTCCTATATTTGGTGTTGTGCACATAAATCAGCCTAGACCTCCCAATAATGACCCCATAATCTACTCACATTTCTGAAATATTTGTGCTGGATTCTTGGGTATGATCTGGAGAAGACTTAGGATTCTCATTAATCTTCATCCTGGTAACGGTGGTACAGAGCTACATGCGGAAGCAAGAAGATATTAAATAATTGTATGTCTACCTTCATAGGTCTTTTATATATATTTCGGATGTATTAACACATACTTACTTTAGAAAGCCTTTCAGAAGATGATGTAAAATTTTTGAAAACAAGGCTCTCATTGTCCTCACTTATGCCCTTCTCACCCTCTGAGACCAGATGTTTTTCCATATTAGAATGGTCTGCAAGACATAGGTAATGAAGTGTTATTAGAGGTTGTCAGTATAACACAGTCACCATTTATTAATGGGAACCAATTGTCACAAAATAAGGAAGACGAGGCAAACAGATACTTAGTTTAGATGACGTCTCCTACTTACTGATAAATAGGCTGGTGTCCACATCTGATGCAAGGTGAGGAACGTACACCGGATTTTGACTTAGAAGGGTGTCAAAGTCTAAGTCATTAAGAAATGGATGACCCTTGATCTCAAAAGCTCCTCCTGGATAAAGGAAAACAAAAGTGATGCGGACATTGTCAGAGACAACTTCATATCTGAACAACGTATCTTAATTTGAACTAATTACACAACTGCGCAAACATGTAGGAAATAGAATGAAAATTTTAGCAAAGAGAACTATAAATGGAGAAGCTGATAGAGAATTAATGTTCCTCATGGACATTAGTGATGTGTCCTCGGTGTAACAAGGGAATATTGATATTATTGTATCTGTTACCTGTCCCAAGTCTATCCACAGGATTTGTTTTCAGCAGCTGAGTGATGAGGTCCTTAGCATCGGGTGGAGGACTGTAATGATGATCCCAAATGATATTTCCTGTTATATAGAAAATTAAAGAACATAAAACCTATTTACAGGACTGTAAGATAAAGCAAAGGAAGTAACTAAACCAAGATAACCAGTAAAAGCAATGATCAGATTATTTTACTTACCAGTGACAACATTTTCATAAAACTCAGATAGGGAAGCCCCATCAAATGGTGCAATTCCCATGAAAAATTCATTTAATATGATGCCCATATCCCACCAGTCAACAGGTCTTCCATAGGCGTTCTTCAGGATGACCTCAGGGGCTGTGTAATAAGGGCTGCCACACTCCTGGAAACCAACAGAAAAAAGCAATGAGAATCGATGAAACTATTATTATGACAAGCTCTTGACATAAAATCAGAATTACAGAAGATAAAATATCAGTGGAAAAGCTCTCTAGAAATGAAGAACGTAGGGAAGACAAAATAGAGTTATGAGATTTGTACAGAACAAGCTAAGTTCCTGTAGGTAATGCTGACCTCATGGTCCTGGAACTCTCTGGAGATGTTCTCTGCTGATTGCTTGTAGGTGTTGGTGTTTGGTATCATGACACCAAGTTTTGAACATCCAAAGTCGGTAATTTTAATATGTCCAGTAGATGTTATCAGGAGGCTGTGAAAGAGAAGATGATTTTAGCTTCATAGACCGTGAGATAATAAAGGATAACTCCCCCCCTTTGTTATACTACAGGTATTCACTTACTTCTGTGGCCTCAGGTCTCTGTGCACCACACCGTGACTATGCAGGTATTCCACACCAAGGACTGCTTCTGCAAAGTACAAGCGGGCCATCGGGACAGAGAAAGGACCCCTGGTGCTTAGAAGGGTCGCACAGTCTCCACCTACAGAAGAAAGGAAATATGACCGGTGAGGGGTTTATACAGCGGAGCACCATGATGTATGAAGAGAAGTGAGTGGAAACATTGGGGCAGGGGATAATATATAAAGATATAATGTACATAATATTAGTCTGAGGTCATGATGAAATTGTCGTCCAAGTAGCTCATGACATAAAGTGATCTCGTATCTGGTCTACACCTGGAGATACTGACGTTCTCAGTGCGGACATACGGGGAGATCACACACATCAATGACTTTAATAGACAACCTATAGTAAATGCTCTGTGGGAATGTAACATCCACGGGGACAAGTCTTAATGATATGAGAGGTGATAAGATGTCAGCAGACATGAGTTGAATACTACACAATGTTCGTGTCCTACCTCCCACATACTCCATGACCATACACAGGTGATATCTAGTAGGGAAGGAGCAGAGCATGGAGACCACAAAGGGACAATCTGCGAATGTTAGGATGTCCCTCTCGATATATGTCCTTTCCATTTTATTAGAAGTAGTCAGGTTCCTCTTGGCCATTTTCTTCATAGCAAAGATGTTTTGTGATTCCTTATGGCGCACTAAGCAGACGGCCCTGGAGAGAAGGAGAATCCATGGTTTATAATGAACCCTTAACAGTCTGGATATTGAAGTCATTACGTGATCATTTGTACTAATGATTAATGGCAGCAGTCCGGCCATCACTAGAAATCCACATCTAGAAATCCATGAAATAACACTACATAGATGATGGGAGGTCGCACCGCGCCCCGTCTGCCCTCACCAGGTCACATTATAGATGAGAGAATCTGCTGACATTCATCTTGGGCAGATTCGCTATAACCGACCAGTAGATACAAGTCAGTAACAATAATAATTAGTCAAAATGTAAATTGCTCCAATTGTTGTAAGAAGATGGTTTTTAGTCTTTCTCCACAGCCCAAGGCAGAATAAATAATGGAGGGACAAGAAGACGTTAAAAAGTAATTAAACACATTACACCCACTTGTCTTGGTCCTTCCCCGGTCCATCACTGCAGTCCGCCATCCTCTGTCTTTGGTTGTTCTCCCTTCTGCTGCTGAGGCCAGTGATTGGACTGACATGGTCATGGTGGAGGGTGGAGATGTCATCGGCGTCAGTATCGCGTCACCCCTCACGTGACCGTGTGCAGCCAATCACTATTACCAGCTTCATAATGGGGCCCCGAAAGATCAGGAGGAAGCATAAGAACAGAGGAGGTCTAGGACCGGTGGGTGTCATGTATTCTATGATATCATCCCTTTCCTTACAGACAGATGTGTTACAGATCAGTTCGCTCTGCTGTATATAATGGAGCTGAATAGTGACATTGAGATGTGGACAGTGATGTGGACTCAGATCTTCTCCCTATGATAACACTGAATGGCAGAGCACAGAGGCCGAAGCATTGTCATAGGGAACCCTGAGAAATGGGGATTATGTTAATAGAAATCTCACCCAAAAGCACCGCTGCTGATCAGTTTGATAGTTTCATAGTCGCTTATACGCGGCTCTCCTGCCGGGATCAATGATTTAATCAAGTCCTAGAAAAGAATAAGAAATAATACTAAGATATAGAAGCTGAATACAATAATACTAAAGCAGAAACCATAATAGTATAGATAATGAAATCAGCGCCATGACCCAGTGAGTATAATGCGCCCAATATTTCAAGGACACTCCACAAATACTAACCAAAACAACAACGAAAAAAGGGCGAGTGATAGTCCTGAAGACAATTGTAACAATGTCTATTGAAAATACATATAAAACAACAAGTATATAATAAAAAATCTTACATGTAAGGACAAGATGGAATGAGAAGCCAAATGAGAACAGAAATAGCGACCCTCCATAATGCTAGTGAAGTGGATATGTGGAGTGAATCCTGGAGCTAGTGTGAGTATAAATCAAGTACATATCAAACAATGACGTCTACCCCATCAGTCCAGGATGTTCCCCATAGTATCCCACTAGGATGGGCGCTCAGCCAGCCCCAACGCGCGTTTTGAATGGGCTTCCTCGGGAGCTGTGGACTTGATTTTGCTGGGGTGGTTTAGTGTTCCACTACTAGTATGGGATAAGGTTTCACCTTCATAACCCGAAAATTATATCATTTGTATTCCATCCTCCCCAGAAAACCATGTCCTAAGATCTGCACTAGCACCAGCACTTTATGGTGCATGTCCTAAGATCTGCGCTAGCACCAGCACTTTATGGTGCATGTCCTAAGATTTGCACTAGCACCAGCACTTTATGGTGCATGTCCTAAGATCTGCACTAGCACCAGCACTTTATGGTGCTTGTCCTCAGATCTGCACTAGCACCAGCACTTTATGGTGCTTGTCCTTAGATCTGCACTAGCACCAGCACTTTATGGGGGCATTTCTTTCTACTAATCTCCTCACACTAGCTCCAGGATTCACTCCCCATATCCACTTCACCAGCATTATGGAGGGTCGTTTTTTTCTGTTCTCATTTGGCTTCTCATTCAATCTTGTCCTTACATGTAAGATTTTTTTATTATATACTTGTTATTTTATATGTATTTTCAATAAAAATTGTTACAATTGTCTTCAGGACTATCACTCGCCCTTTTTTCGTTGTTGTCTTGGTAAGATACAGTAGATGCTGGAAAACATCTCAGGATGTAATAACTTTTCCTCCTTTATTATGTCCCAGCTAATTTACACTGATCCGATGTAGAGGACGATACGAGCCGACGCTCTGCAGACACGGATGAAATATAAAGCGGATCCTCTATATATCGATATAATTGTAAAGTGCTGGATAAAACGCGAGATCACACAGGGTAGAACTTGCAGAGAATCTGTCAGCAGGTCTGTGCTATGTAATCTGGGAGCAGTTATGATATAGGTGCAGAGACCCTGATTCCAGCGATGTGTTACTTACTAGACTTTCTGCTGTTGCTTTAATAAAATCAGTGTTTTATCAGCCGGAGATTATCACTAGGACTATGTGCCTCATGCCATGTTGTCCTAGTACTCTGTAAACCCACCACCACGGTATAGCAGATTTCTGCCTATGCACAGTGTATACAGAAAAGCTGCCAATCAGTGGTGTGGCCGGTGTTCTACAAGGTTCAGCATTCAGAGCTCTGCTAGATCTGCAGCAGAGAAGACAGGGATATTATCACATCTGCTGACCCCAGTAAAATAAGTGATATATCGCTGCAATCAGGGTCTCTGTCCCTACATTATGCTACAGCATAAACCTGGTGACAGATTCCATTTAATATAAATGCCATTTTCTAAGACCACAGTGTCCTCTACACTTAGAACAGAGCCGTCCCATGGTTATATGGGGATAATACTGGACGGGTCACTCACACCCCATGATCTGGTGATACACAGACACCCCCCATATCTCTATGATACTTACACCGGCGGATTCTTGGATCTCCAGGATCTTACAGATTCTACTGGCGTGATTCGCCAGCGCTGATGGTACTAAAATAATGATAAAGTGATGAGAAAATAAAATGTATTAGTCAATATCAGTCCTACATACATAATACTGTAATATAAGGGAGAAATGACAAGACGTCTGTAAATGGGATTAATACTCGTTATATGGGGACTCTACATATGAGAACGTACAGCGCACCCACAGATAAAGGTAATGTAAGTGGTGGCGGACCCCCAATCACCACATGAATGAGGAGCCCCCACCCTCACTGCACATGTGAGTGATGGGAAGAGAGCTGAAGCATAGCAGCCATATGCAAATTATCCTGGAAGTGCACTGGAGGCGTGTCACTGCACTCGGACACCTTCATCCCCGCCCCCAGTGCACTTCCATCCTGATTTGCATATGGCTACTATGTTACATTTCTCCTGACTGGCACATTGGATTTCAGCAAAGAAAAACTTTTTATTAAAGGGGAACGTCCTCCGCCATCATCCCACCACTCCTATATGTATCATGTGCTGACAGGTCCCCATTACATGGAGTAGAGAGTAAATCCACCATTATTCCCTGCTTTGTAATATCTGGATATAATGGGGGGAACGTCCTCCGCCATCATCCTACCACTCCTATATGTATCATGTGCTGACAGGTCCCATTACATGGAGTAGAGAGTAAATCCGCCATTATTCCCTGCTGTGTAATATCTGGATATAATGGGGGGAACGTCCTCCGCCGTCATCCCACCACTCCTATATGTATCATGTGCTGACAGGTCCCCATTACATGGAGTAGAGAGTAAATCCACCATTATTCCCTGCTGTGTAATATCTGGATATAATGGGGGGAACGTCCTCCGCCGTCATCCCACCACTCCTATATGTATCATGTGCTGACAGGTCCCATTACATGGAGTAGAGAGTAAATCCGCCATTATTCCCAGCTGTGTAATATCTGGATATAATGGGGGGAACGTCCTCCGCCGTCATCCCACCACTCCTATATGTATCATGTGCTGACAGGTCCCATTACATGGAGTAGAGAGTAAATCCGCCATTATTCCCAGCTGTGTAATATCTGGATATAATGGGGGGAACGTCCTCCGCCGTCATCCCACCACTCCTATATGTATCATGTGCTGACAGGTCCCCATTACATGGAGTAGAGAGTAAATCCACCATTATTCCCTGCTGTGTAATATCTGGATATAATGGGGGGAACGTCCTCCGCCGTCATCCCACCACTCCTATATGTATCATGTGCTGACAGGTCCCATTACATGGAGTAGAGAGTAAATCCGCCATTATTCCCTGCTGTATAATATCTGAATATAATGGGGGGAACGTCCTCCGCCGTCATCCCACCACTCCTATATGTATCATGTGCTGACAGGTCCCCATTACATGGAGTAGAGAGTAAATCCGCCATTATTCCCTGCTGTGTAATATCTGGATATAATGGGGGGAACGTCCTCCGCCGTCATCCCACCACTCCTATATGTATTATGTGCTGACAGGTCCCCATTACATGGAGTAGAGAGTAAATCCGCCATTATTCCCTGCTGTGTAATATCTGGATATAATGGGGGGAACGTCCTCCGCTGTCATCCCACCACTCCTATATGTATCATGTGCTGACAGGTCCCATTACATGGAGCAGAGAGTAAATCCGCCATTATTCCCAGCTGTGTAATATCTGGATATAATGGGGGGAACGTCCTCCGCCGTCATCCCACCACTCCTATATGTATCATGTGCTGACAGGTCCCCATTACATGGAGTAGAGAGTAAATCCGCCATTATTCCCTGCTGTGTAATATCTAGATATAATGGGGGCAACGTCCTCCGCCGTCATCCCACCACTCCTATATGTATCATGTGCTGACAGGTCCCATTACATGGAGTAGAGAGTAAATCCGCCATTATTCCCTGCTGTGTAATATCTGGATATAATGGGGGGGAACGTCCTCCACCGTCATCCCACCACTCCTATATGTATCATGTGCTGACAGGTCCCCATTACATGGAGTAGAGAGTAAATCCGCCATTATTCCCAGCTGTGTAATATCTGGATATAATGGGGGGAACGTCCTCCGCCGTCATCCCACCACTCCTATATGTATCATGTGCTGACAGGTCCCCATTACATGGAGTAGAGAGTAAATCCGCCATTATTCCCTGCTGTGTAATATCTGGATATAATGGGGGGAACGTCCTCCACCGTCATCCCACCACTCCTATATGTATCATGTGCTGACAGGTCCCCATTACATGGAGCAGAGAGCAAATCCACCATTATTCCATGCTGTGTAATATCTAGATATAATGGGGGGAACGTCCTCCGCCGTCATCCCACCACTCCTATATGTATCATGTGCTGACAGGTCCCCATTACATGGAGTAGAGAGTAAATCCGCCATTATTCCCAGCTGTGTAATATCTAGATATAATGGGGGCAACGTCCTCCGCCGTCATCCCACCACTCCTATATGTATCATGTGCTGACAGGTCCCATTACATGGAGTAGAGAGTAAATCCGCCATTATTCCCTGCTGTGTAATATCTGGATATAATGGGGGGAACGTCCTCCGCCGTCATCCCACCACTCCTATATGTATCATGTGCTGACAGGTCCCCATTACATGGAGTAGAGAGTAAATCCGCCATTATTCCCTGCTGTGTAATATCTGGATATAATGGGGGGAACGTCCTCCACCGTCATCCCACCACTCCTATATGTATCATGTGCTGACAGGTCCCCATTACATGGAGCAGAGAGTAAATCCACCATTATTCCATGCTGTGTAATATCTAGATATAATGGGGGGAACGTCCTCCGCCGTCATCCCACCACTCCTATATGTATCATGTGCTGACAGGTCCCCATTACATGGAGTAGAAAGTAAATCCGCCATTATTCCCTGCTGTGTAATATCTAGATATAATGGGGGCAACGTCCTCCGCCGTCATCCCACCACTCCTATATGTATCATGTGCTGACAGGTCCCATTCCATGGAGTAGAGAGTAAATCTGCCATTATTCCCTGCTGTGTAATATCTGGATATAATGGGGGGAACGTCCTCCGCCGTCATCCCACCACTCCTATATGTATCATGTGCTGACAGGTCCCATTCCATGGAGTATAGAGTAAATCCGCCATTATTCCCTGCTGTGTAATATCTGGATATAATGGGGGGAACGTCCTCCGCCGTCATCCCACCACTCCTATATGTATCATGTGCTGACAGGTCCCCATTCCATGGAGTAGAGAGTAAATCCGCCATTATTCCCTGCTGTGTAATATCTGGATATAATGGGGGGAACGTCCTCCGCCATCATCCCACCACTCCTATGTGTATCATGTGGTGACAGGTCCCATTACATGGAGTAGAGAGTAAATCCGCCATTATTCCCTGCTGTGTAATATCTGGATATAATGGGGGGAACGTCCTCTGCCGTCATCCCACCACTCCTATATGTATCATGTGCTGACAGGTCCCCATTACATGGAGTGGAGAGTAAATCCGCCATTATTCCCTGCTGTGTAATATCTGGATATAATGGGGGGAAAGTCCTCCGCCGTCATCCCACCACTCCTATATGTATCATGTGTTGACAGGTCCCCATTACATGGAGTAGAGAGTAAATCCGCCATTATTCCCTGCTGTGTAATGTCTGGATATAATGAGGGGAACGTCCTCCGCCGTCATCCCACCACTCCTATATGTATCATGTGCTGACAGGTCCCCATTACATGGAGTAGAGAGTAAATCCACCATTATTCCCTGCTGTTTAATATCTGGATATAATGGGGGGAACGTCCCACGCCGTCATCCCACCACTCCTATATGTATCATGTGCTGACAGGTCCCAATACATGGAGTAGGGAGTAAATCCGCCATTATTCCCTGCTGTGTAATATCTGGATATAATGGGGGGAACGTCCTCCACCGTCATCCCACCACTCCTATATGTATCATGTGCTGACAGGTCCTCATTACATGGAGTAGAGAGTAAATCCGCCATTATTCCCTGCTGTGTAATATCTGGATATAATGGGGGGAACGTCCTCCGCCGTCATCCCACCACTCCTATATGTATCATGTGCTGACAGGTCCCCATTACATGGAGTAGAGAGTAAATCCGCCATTATTCCCTGCTGTGTAATATCTGGATATAATGGGGGGAACGTCCTCCGCCGTCATCCCACCACTCCTATATGTATCATGTGCTGACAGGTCCCCATTACATGGTGTAGAGAGTAAATCTGCCATTATTCCCTGCTGTGTAATATCTGGATATAATGGGGGGAACGTCCTCCGCCGTCATCCCACCACTCCTATATGTATCATGTGCTGACAGGTCCCCATTACATGGAGTAAAGAGTAAATCTGCCATTATTCCCTGCTGTGTAATATCTGGATATAATGGGGAACGTCCTCCGCCGTCATCCCACCACTCCTATATGTATCATGTGCTGACAGGTCACATTTCATGGAGTAGAGAGTAAATCCACCATTATTCCCTGCTGTTTAATATCTGGATATAATGGGGGGAACGTCCCACGCCGTCATCCCACCACTCCTATATGTATCATGTGCTGACAGGTCCCAATACATGGAGTAGGGAGTAAATCCGCCATTATTCCCTGCTGTGTAATATCTGGATATAATGGGGGGAACGTCCTCCACCGTCATCCCACCACTCCTATATGTATCATGTGCTGACAGGTCCTCATTACATGGAGTAGAGAGTAAATCCGCCATTATTCCCTGCTGTGTAATATCTGGATATAATGGGGGGAACGTCCTCCGCCGTCATCCCACCACTCCTATATGTATCATGTGCTGACAGGTCCCCATTACATGGAGTAGAGAGTAAATCCGCCATTATTCCCTGCTGTGTAATATCTGGATATAATGGGGGGAACGTCCTCCGCCGTCATCCCACCACTCCTATATGTATCATGTGCTGACAGGTCCCCATTACATGGAGTAGAGAGTAAATCTGCCATTATTCCCTGCTGTGTAATATCTGGATATAATGGAGGGAACGTCCTCCGCCGTCATCCCACCACTCCTATATGTATCATGTGCTGACAGGTCCCCATTACATGGAGTAGAGAGTAAATCTGCCATTATTCCCTGCTGTGTAATATCTGGATATAATGGGGAACGTCCTCCGCCGTCATCCCACCACTCCTATATGTATCATGTGCTGACAGGTCACATTTCATGGAGTAGAGAGTAAATCCGCCATTATTCCCTGCTGTGTAATATCTGGATATAATGGGGGGAACGTCCTCCGCCGTCATCCCACCACTCCTATATGTATCATGTGCTGACAGGTCCCCATTACATGGAGTAGAGAGTAAATCCGCCATTATTCCCTGCTGTGTAATATCTGGATATAATGGGGGGAACGTCCTCTGCCATCATCCCACCACTCCTATATGTATCATGTGCTGACAGGTCCCCATTACATGGAGTAGAGAGTAAATCCGCCATTATTCCCTGCTGTGTAATATCTGGATATAATGGGGAACGTCCTCCGCCGTCATCCCACCACTCCTATATGTATCATGTGCTGACAGGTCACATTTCATGGAGTAGAGAGTAAATCCGCCATTATTCCCTGCTGTGTAATATCTGGATATAATGGGGGGAACGTCCTACGCCGTCATCCCACCACTCCTATATGTATCATGTGCTGACAGGTCCCCATTCCATGGAGTAGAGAGTAAATCCACCATTATCCCCTGCTGTGTAATATCTGGATATAATGGGGGGAACGTCCTACGCCGTCATCCCTCCACTCCTATATGTATCATGTGCTGACAGGTCCCATTACATGGAGTAGAGAGTAAATCCACCATTATTCCCTGCTGTGTAATATCTGGGTATAATGGGGGGAACGTCCTCCGCCGTCATCCCACCACTCCTATATGTATCATGTGCTGACAGGTCCCCATTACATGGAGTAGAGAGTAAATCCACCATTATTCCCTGCTGTGTAATATCTGGATATAATGGGGAACGTCCTCCGCCGTCATCCCACCACTCCTATATGTATCATGTGCTGACAGGACCCCATTACATGGAGTAGAGAGTAAATCCGCCATTATTCCCTGCTGTGTAATATCTGGATATAATGGGGGGAACGTCCTCTGCCATCATCCCACCACTCCTATATGTATCATGTGCTGACAGGTCCCCATTACATGGAGTAGAGAGTAAATCCGCCATTATTCCCTGCTGTGTAATATCTGGATATAATGGGGAACGTCCTCCGCCGTCATCCCACCACTCCTATATGTATCATGTGCTGACAGGTCACATTTCATGGAGTAGAGAGTAAATCCGCCATTATTCCCTGCTGTGTAATATCTGGATATAATGGGGGGAACGTCCTACGCCGTCATCCCACCACTCCTATATGTATCATGTGCTGACAGGTCCCCATTCCATGGAGTAGAGAGTAAATCCACCATTATCCCCTGCTGTGTAATATCTGGATATAATGGGGGGAACGTCCTCTGCCGTCATCCCTCCACTCCTATATGTATCATGTGCTGACAGGTCCCCATTACATGGAGTAGAGAGTAAATCCACCATTATTCCCTGCTGTGTAATATCTGGGTATAATGGGGGGAACGTCCTCCGCCGTCATCCCACCACTCCTATATGTATCATGTGCTGACAGGTCCCCATTACATGGAGTAGAGAGTAAATCCGCCATTATTCCCTGCTGTGTAATATCTGGATATAATGGGGGGAACGTCCTACGCCGTCATCCCACCACTCCTATATGTATCATGTGCTGACAGGTCCCCATTACATGGAGTAGAGAGTAAATCCACCATTATTCCCAGCTGTGTAATATCTGGGTATAATGGGGGGAACGTCCTACGCCGTCATCCCACCACTCCTATATGTATCATGTGCTGACAGGTCCCCAATACATGGAGTAGAGAGTAAATCCACCATTATTCCTTGCTGTGTAATATCTGGGTATAATGGGGGGAACGTCCTCTGCCATCATCCCACCACTCCTATATGTATTATGTGCTGACAGGTCCCATTTCACGGAGTAGAGAGTAAATCCACCATTATTCCCTGCTGTGTAATATCTGGAGATTCCTTGAAGACGGTCATGTGATCGGCTCACCTGCAATCAGATCGCTGCTCGGCTCCAGCTGACTCCTATTAGAGTCAGGGATTTCCGGGGTCACATTCTCCCCATATTCGTCGTCGCCTTCTGGTGTTTCCTAATAGATATAATAGAGATAATTAATATGTGGAAGATTTCACTAAATCCCCAAATCCATCAATCAGGACAGATGAAACCAACATTTACTGATGCACCAATTGATGGCTCCTTACCGGAAGGGTCCAACTGGCCCTCCAGAGAACTGGAGGATTCTCCAGGGGGCCCAGGCATTGACACCTGCTGGCATACAGGGCAGGCAGCTGCCTAGGGCTCCTGCTGCTCCAGGGGCCCTAGCCAGTGGCGTATTGCTAAAAGTGGCAGACCATGCAGCTGCTATGGGGCCCGTGAGTCAGGGGGACCCGCCTGATGCCAGCGAAGCAGCAGTGGGTGACAGGCTGCTGCAGCTAAAGCCTGTCCCCGCTGCTAAAAAGAAATGAATCTTCTCTCAACACCACACCCCCATGGGCGTGGAGAGCGGTGAATATTAATTTCACTTTAATAGCGGGCAGTGTTAGCCACAGGCTGAGTCTAACACTGCCCCCTATCATGGCTGGCAGACCAGGGCCCCCGCTCACCCAGGGGCCCCAGCCCAAGCGGCCACTATGGGGCCTGTAAGTCAGGGGGGCCTAATGCCAGCACTCCTCCCCAGTGTGCACCACATTCAACTGTATCGGCATCACAGATGAAAGCAATAATGGAGGAGAGAGCATCAGACGACGCTCCATCTCCCATCATTCCCCTCTGACACTGAAGGTGTGTGATGACGTCACTTCATCGCGTACCCGCTGTGTGTTGCGCAAATAGCAGTGCAGCTGCTGATACCGGAGCAGAGCCGGGATCAGTGCGGAACAAGGAGAGGTGAGGATTGTGTTTGTTTATATACATATATATATATATATATATATATATATATATATACAGTGGGGCAAAAAAGTATTTGGTCAGTCAGCAATAGTGCAAGTTCCACCACTTAAAAAGATGAGAGGCGTCTGTAATTTACATCATAGGTAGACCTCAACTATGGGAGACAAACTGAGAAAAAAAAATCCAGAAAATCACATTGTCTGTTTTTTTATCATTTTATTTGCATATTATGGTGGAAAATAAGTATTTGGTCAGAAACAAACAATCAAGATTTCTGGCTCTCACAGACCTGTAACTTCTTCTTTAAGAGTCTCCTCTTTCCTCCACTCATTACCTGTAGTAATGGCACCTGTTTAAACTTGTTATCAGTATAAAAAGACGCCTGTGCACACCCCCAAACAGTCTGACTCCAAACTCCACTATGGTGAAGACCAAAGAGCTGTCAAAGGACACCAGAAACAAAATTGTAGCCCTGCACCAGGCTGGGAAGACTGAATCTGCAATAGCCAACCAGCTTGGAGTGAAGAAATCAACAGTGGGAGCAATAATTAGAAAATGGAAGACATACAAGACCACTGATAATCTCCCTCGATCTGGGGCTCCACGCAAAATCCCACCCCGTGGGGTCAGAATGATCACAAGAACGGTGAGCAAAAATCCCAGAACCAAGCGGGGGGACCTAGTGAATGAACTGCAGAGAGCTGGGACCAATGTAACAAGGCCTACCATAAGTAACACACTACGCCACCATGGACTCAGATCCTGCAGTGCCAGACGTGTCCCACTGCTTAAGCCAGTACATGTCTGGGCCCATCTGAAGTTTGCTAGAGAGCATTTGGATGATCCAGAGGAGTTTTGGGAGA
>NW_027194918.1:85000-92383 GCF_032444005.1 Ranitomeya imitator
TCACCAGTGATGTCATCCTGGCCGACAATCACCAGTGATGTCATCACGGAATCTTGTGATAGAATTTTCCAGCATCGGCTCTGCACAGATACTTGCTGCCCGGCAATATTTCGGGTTCGCTCACACTTGTGTACCAATAATCCAGGAGAGTGGGGCGAGGTTTTCTCACTTGTCCTCCGTGTTCTGTCCGTGTAGAATCCGTCCTGTTATTCCGCAGCTATTAATCTTTTACACGACTATTTACAGGCTTCTTTGCTACAGAAATGGAATGTATCTGTAAAAACCGCTGGTCCCTCTGATGCTCCATAAGGCGTGCGACTGTTTCCTGCCAGTGTCCGATTTTGGACTGTAATCACAGAATGCTGCAGTTTTTTTCCTCACACCGAATATTTGTTTTGCTGTTTTTACCGGCGTTTTTTATCATTCACTTGAATGGGTGAAATACGCTGCAAAACTGAGAGACTTGACAAAGCGCTGCTTTAAAGAAAAAGCTGAGATTTCAGAAATCCCTGCAGCGTCTCGAGCATACTTTTATGGCACGCCGAAATGTTGGATTAGCACTTGAGCATGCTGAGTTAACACCTCATCAGAGCACGCTCGCTCACCACTAATCCTCCATCATAGGAATGGAAATACTGGATATGTTTATTACCTCACGGGTCTTTTTTCTTCTCCATAGATCATTTAACTCCTTAGTTGCAGAGTTTACTATTAACAACTGTGACAAATATTGAAGAGGTAATCATCAATGACCCAAGTAATCAATCATTAAAAATCATGACATCGTTAACATTAATCTTTTTGTCTTTGGAAAGTTTCATCCTTTACTTAAATTGTGAAATGCCCCTCTTTTATGTCCCCATAGTGGGCACAATGTATGAAGTCAATGAGAAAGCAGTAATTATATATATATATATATATATATATATATATATATATATATATATATATATATATACACTATTTGTAAAAAAATTGCTTTAATTTCTATATATGTACAGGTGCTTCTCACAAAATTAGAATATCATCAAAAAGTTAACTACATCACACACAGAGTCATTACATACAGAGTAATCTATTTCATGTGTTTATTTCTGTTAATGTTGATGATTATGGCTTACAACCAATGAAATCCCAAAAGTCATTATCTCAGTAAATTAGAATACTTTATATCACCAGCTTGAAAAATGATTGTAAAATCCGAAATGTTGTCCTACTGAAATGTATGTTCAGTAAATGCCCTCAATACTTGGTCCTTTTCCATCAATTACTGCATCAATGTGGCGTGGCATTGAGGCGATCAGCCTGCGGCACTGCTGAGGGGTTATGGAAGCCCAGGTTGCTTTGATAGCAGCCTTCAGCTCATCTGCATTGTTGGGTCTGGTGTCTATCATCTTCCTCTTGACAATACTCCATAGATTCTCTATGAGGTTAAGGTCAGGCGAGTTTGCTGCTAATCAAGCCCAGTGATACTGTTGACTGTAAACCCGGTATTGGTACTTTTGGCAGTGTGGACAGCAGCAGTCTGCTCCTTGTGAATCTCCCCCAATTTCTGAATGGACTTTTCTTTTTTTTTTAATATAAATTTTTATTGAAAATTTGCATTTACAACCATATGAAACAACAATCCATTGGCATCAATCATAGGATTTAGACATTGTACATTGTACTTGTAAAGGTTACCGATTAAGAATATCTTCTTTTGGAGATAACGAAGGTAATCTTAGCCAATATTATAACGTCTATATGGGATAGCGGAGAGATTTGTCAAAAATACAAAAACAAACAAAGAAATAAAAGAAGAAGGGAAGGGGGAAAGGGAGGGAGGAGAGTAAGAAAAGGAGCGGGGAGCCTTCACCGAGTCGCCTAACCCATTCCAACCGGCAGTCTAGCCCGCCTTCCCATTATCCAGTAAAGTAGTAAAACATCTAACGCTAATCATGGAAAGAACAATCCTCTGGTAATTGTAGTGGACCCAGATTATTCTTCAATTTTTCCAAGAGGAACCATCTAGTGGAAGAGAAGGGAGTTATCATCTTCCGCCTTGCATCGGCCCCGCACGTTTTCCAAGAAACTGTCTCCATTTTTTAAGAAATTTGCCCGCTTGTTGTTGTTTTGGTGAGGAATGTGTATTGACCTTCCTGTGTGGCATGTGTCAATAAATATTTTGAGCAATGCAACTGGTAGCAATTAGTTCAGCTGTCTTTTTCTGTTTGTGTAAAATGACCATCTGTTTTTTGTTTTTTTTTGTCTGGGTGGCATGTGACAATAAATATTTTAAATTAGTTACAGCTATCTTAAAATGTGTTTTTTTTTCTGGGGCTTTGGTTTATGGGTTTATGAGAAATCGCTCCTGTCAAACCAATCTAATCAGTTTTTATGAAGAGGTAAGCTATAGGCTGGACCACGGTGAGTCATTGGACGTGGTATATCTCGATTTTTCCAAAGCGTTTGATACCGTGCCGCACAAGAGGTTGGTACACAAAATGAGAATGCTTGGTCTGGGGGAAAATGTGTGTAAATGGGTTAGTAACTGGCTAAGTGATAGAAAGCAGAGGGTGGTTATAAATGGTATAGTCTCTAACTGGGTCGCTGTGACCAGTGGGGTACCGCAGGGGTCAGTATTGGGACCTGTTCTCTTCAACATATTCATTAATGATCTGGTAGAAGGTTTACACAGTAAAATATCGATATTTGCAGATGATACAAAACTATGTAAAGCAGTTAATACAAGAGAAGATAGTATTCTGCTACAGATGGATCTGGATAAGTTGGAAACTTGGGCTGAAAGGTGGCAGATGAGGTTTAACAATGATAAATGTAAGGTTATACACATGGGAAGAAGGAATCAATATCACCATTACACACTGAATGGGAAACCACTGGGTAAATCTGACAGGGAGAAGGACTTGGGGATCCTAGTTAATGATAAACTTACCTGGAGCAGCCAGTGCCAGGCAGCAGCTGCCAAGGCAAACAGGATCATGGGGTGCATTAAAAGAGGTCTGGATACACATGATGAGAGCATTATACTGCCTCTGTACAAATCCCTAGTTAGACCGCACATGGAGTACTGTGTCCAGTTTTGGGCACCGGTGCTCAGGAAGGATATAATGGAACTAGAGAGAGTACAAAGGAGGGCAACAAAATTAATAAAGGGGATGGGAGAACTACAATACCCAGATAGATTAGCGAAATTAGGATTATTTAGTCTAGAAAAAAGACGACTGAGGGGCGATCTAATAACCATGTATAAGTATATAAGGGGACAATACAAATATCTCGCTGAGGATCTGTTTATACCAAGGAAGGTGACGGGCACAAGGGGGCATTCTTTGCGTCTGGAGGAGAGAAGGTTTTTCCACCAACATAGAAGAGGATTCTTTACTGTTAGGGCAGTGAGAATCTGGAATTGCTTGCCTGAGGAGGTGGTGATGGCGAACTCAGTCGAGGGGTTCAAGAGAGGCCTGGATGTCTTCCTGGAGCAGAACAATATTGTATCATACAATTATTAGGTTCTGTAGAAGGACGTAGATCTGGGGATTTATTATGATGGAATATAGGCTGAACTGGATGGACAAATGTCTTTTTTCGGCCGTACTAACTATGTTACTATGTTACTATGTTACCTCCTTATTTGTGAGTGCGTCCCCTTGCTCCACCGCCATGTAATGATGCAGTCGAGCTATTAAATCTGACAACTGAGGGGTAGACGATGATAAGTATAGTATGTATTAGTAATGGGGGACCCCTCCCTCCGCAACTCTCGCCACTCATATTCTCCCAATAATGTAAGATCGCCATTGTCACATTACTCCAAAGGCTGGTAATCCAGAAACTAGGCCCCAAAACGGGACTATGTAACCGCAGGACCATAGGCCATGTAATAAATCAGAGCTAGGTTGCTGACATCTAGGGCAGGCTGTAAGTCTGTTAGGTCTTATATCTGGTTTATGAATATTAAAAGCAGAGATTGCTCCATGCATCATTTTAAATTGAGTTTCCCTCCAATTTTCATTTATTATGTTTTAGTATATATACCCTGTAACATTATACTTTTCCAGAAAGGCATCCAGTCCCCTCTTAAATTTAAGTAATGAATCACTCATTACAACATCATACGGCAGAGAGTTCCATAGTCTCACTGCTCTTACAGTAAAGAATCCGCGTCTGTTATTATGCCTAAACCTTTTTTCCTCCAGACGTAGAGGATGCCCCCTTGTCCCTGTTTCAGGTCTATGATTAAAAAGATCATCAGAAAGGTCTTTGTACTGTCCCCTCATATATTTATACATTAAAATAAGATCTCCCCTTAGTCTTCGTTTTTCCAAACTAATTAGCCCCAAGTGTAATAATCTATCTTGGTATTGCAGACCCCCCAGTCCTCTAATAACCTTGGTCGCTCTTCTCTGCACCCGCTCCAGTTCAGCTATGTCTTTCTTATACACCGGAGACCAGAACTGCGCACAGTATTCTAAGTGTGGTCGCACTAGTGACTTGTATAGAGGTAAAATTATGTTCTCCTCATGAGCATCTATGCCTCTTTTAATGCATCCCATTATTTTATTTGCCCTTGTAGCAGCTGCCTGACACTGGCCACTGAACATGAGTTTTTCATCCACCCATACTCCCAGGTCTTTTTCATTGATGGTTTTGCCCAGAGTTTTAGAATTAAGCACATAGTTATTCATCTTATTACTTCTACCCAAGTGCATTACCTTACATTTATCCCCATTAAAGCTCATTTGCCATTTATCAGCCCAAGTTTCAAGTTTAAAAAAATCATCCTGTAATATAAAATTTTCCTCCTCAGTATTGATTACCCTGCAGAGTTTAGTGTCATCTGCAAATATTGAAATTCTGCTCTGTATGCCCCCTACAAGATCATTAATAAATATGTTAAAAAGAAGAGGGCCCAATACTGACCCCTGTGGTACCCCACTGCTAACCACGACCCAGTCCGAGTGTGCTCCATTAATAACCACCCTTTGTTTCCTATCCCTGAGCCAGCTCTTAATTGTAGCTAGAGGCAGAAAATGCCATCCTTGAACTCTTGAATCCACGAACTCTGCATTTGGTTTTGAGAAACGTAAGTCCCGGAACAAGTCATTCAGTTCTGGCTGTGTTAGAACATGAGGCTCACCAGACATACATGGCTCAGAGTTTGAATCAGCGTTGTTCCCCGTCTCTGACCCATGGACTGCAACATCTTCGTTGGCTGCCTGCTCTAGGCTCCATGACTCTAGTGGCTTTGATACTGGAAGAGCGTCTGTTGTGAATTCTGCTTTTGGATTCCCTCCAGTGGTTGTAGGTGGGAATGCAGTTGTCCCTGAGTTGCAGTCCTGGCCAGGTGTATCTGCTGATTGCAGTTCTGACTGGGATATTTAGGTGTGCAGGATTCTTGAGTCCTTGCCAGTTGCCCATGGTTCTGGGAGGTTTTGGATCTTTGTCTGGTTCCTCCTGCCTTGCTGCCAATTCAGCAAAGATAAGTGTTTGGTTTTTGTTTCTGTGGCACACATGCTGTGTGCTTAATAATTCTGTGCTATTCATTTGTTTTCTCTTGTCCAGCTTAGACTGTGTCAGTGTTTTCGCAGTCTTGTTGGATTCTCTGGAGTTGCAGATATACGCTCCACATCTTTAGTTAGATGGTGGAATTTTTTGTATTTTCTGCTGTGGATATTTTTAGAAGGGTTTTAATACTGACCGCTTAGGATTCTGTCCTATTCCTTCCTATTTTAGCTAGAGTGGCCTCTTTTGCTAAATCCTGTTTCCTGCCTGCGTGTGTCTTTTCCTCTACTACTCATAGTCAATATTTGTGGGGGGCTGCCTATCCTTTGGGGTTCTGCTCTGAGGCAAGGTAGATTTCCTATTTCTATCTATAGGGGTATTTAGTCCTCCGGCTGTGTCAAGGTGTCTAGGATTTGTTAGGCACACCCCACGGCTACTTCTAGTTGCGGTGTTAAGTTCAGGATATGCGGTCAGTACAGCTTCCACCAACTCAGAGAAAGTTCCATGCGGCTCCAAGGTCACCGGATCATAACAAGCGTCATCATGTGGCACCGGTCTCATAGCTGAAGACAGATTGGGATATTCAGTGGACTTCTTATTCTTAGCAGAGAAGTAACAGTTCGTCACATGGTCCTTCTGCTCCTGCCAAATCATTGATCATTAGGACAGCAAACGGCATTGACTTGCGAGAACCTCTCAGTTAACCTCTAAGATCAACAGCACATCTCACACAACAGATGTGAGGAGCCCAGGATTTGTCATGAGCAAAATCATAGGCTTTCATGATGAGAGCTGTCATGGTGCATCTGTGGAGCTTAAGCGTGTACTCTCCACAAATGTAACAGAAGGTATTGTGACTAGAGGTGCAGTTAGGGCTTCAGCTTGGGGTGGGGGGAAAAAATATGAGTGGGCCCCTAACCAGCTAATCCTGACTACAGCTACGTGGTGCACCCTAATTGTGAGTGTAGGGGAACATCAGCAGATGACGCGCTGTGATTTAAAATACATCTATATACCAAAACACTGATATTCCTATATGGAGACCATATGGAGGTAGATACCAGTCCTGCAGCCATATAAGATATTACAGCAGTTATAAATGGTGACTTACCGCTGATGTTCTTTCTGAAGGAATCGTTCACTTTTCTCATCTACTCCATCTGGTCCAGACCAACATGAAAACTTCTCCAAACATGACTGATCTGCAGAGATTATAACAAAGCCACATCTGAATTCTCACATTTCCAGCATCATCCATATCTATCCACAATCTGCACAAACTCCTCATTCTGCTGATACCCCAATACTGAGCCGCTGCTGCCATATGTGTCCCTGTTACTGCCCCTGATATCCCAATATTGAGCCGCTGCTGCCGTATGTGTCCCTATTACTGCCCCTGATACCCCAATACTGAGCCGCTACTGCTGTATGTGTCCCTGTTACTGCCCCTGATACCCCAATACTGAGCCGCTGCTGCCGAATGTGTCTCTATTACTGCACCTGATAGCCCAACACTGAGCCACTGCTGCCGTTTGTGTCCCTGTTACTGCACCTGATACCCCAATACTGAGCCGCTGCTGCCGAATGTGTCTCTATTACTGCACCTGATAGCCCAACACTGAGCCGCTGCTGCCGTATGTGTCCCTATTACTGCACCTGATAGCCCAACACTGAGCCACTGCTGCCGTATGTGTCCCTATTACTGCACCTGATACCCATATACTGAGCCACTGCTGCCATATGTGTCCCTATTATTGCACCTGATACCCCAATACTGAGCCGCTACTGCTGTATGTGTCCCTGTTACTGCCCCTGATACCCCAATACTGAGCCGCTGCTGCCGTATGTGTCCTTATTACTGCACCTGATACCCCA
>NW_027194919.1:0-17596 GCF_032444005.1 Ranitomeya imitator
CTCCCCAGTCTTGTAGACACAAGAGAACAATTATGGAAACAGGAACAAGAGAATAGTAAAACCAAAAACACTCAGTTTGAAAAAATGTTGCAGTAATCCGCAAGTGCTAGTAAAAGATGTAAAAAACAGGGTATTTGGTTGATACGTTTTTTGCAAAAAATGTATACTAAGCTGCTCTACCAATCTTCACGGTATACCCTTATCAGAGCAGTCCTAACTAATGTATGCAATCCCTATCTGATGTATTTAAAAACCTGATCATCTGTATATAACCTGTGTGAACAGGGTTCAGAGAGGAAAAAATCCATGTGTGCATACAGGGTAGAACAGCTTTTGTGCAGATAGCCCAAGAGGAGTGGTGGAACTCCCCAGTCTTGTAGACACAAGAGAACAATTATGGAAACAGGAACAGAGAATAGTAAAACCAAAAACACTCAGTTTGAAAAAATGTTGCAGTAATCCGCAAGTGCTAGTAAAAGATGTAAAAAACAGGGTATTTGGTTGATACGTTTTTTGCAAAAAATGTATACTAAGCTGCTCTACCAATCTTCACGGTATACCCTTATCAGAGCAGTCCTAACTAATGTATGCAATCCCTATCTGATGTATTTAAAAACCTGATCATCTGTATATAACCTGTGTGAACAGGGTTCAGAGAGGAAAAAATCCATGTGTGCATACAGGGTAGAACAGCTTTTGTGCAGATAGCCCAAGAGGAGTGGTGGAACTCCCCAGTCTTGTAGACACAAGAGAACAATTATGGAAACAGGAACAATTAGGGGGGTCGGCTTATACTCGGGTCGGCTTATACTCGAGTATATACGGTAAATACATGTCCTGAAATTTGCACACACACCTATTCCATTTGTATTTTCTGTATGTAATCCATCTCTTCTATCTTTTCGGCTCCTGCAGTGATTTTACAGAACACAAGAGATGAATTACCAGCTTTTCTTCTATTTATCTATGTTACATATAAACTCAAAAAAAGGAAAAGCAGCACAAAATAATTGAAAAAAAGTGGACTTTAATGCCTGAACGGCGTGGCAACGTTTTGGATGTGTTATCCTTTGTCAAGCCTATACATATATATATGTATACTGTATATACGCGTGTACAAGCTGAAATTTTCAGCACTTTTTTTTGTGCTGAAAATGCCCCCTCGGCTTATATACAAGTCATTGTTGCAGGGGGTCAGCTTGGGGGGAGAGAGGCAGTGGCAGGAGATGGCGTCTGTCACACCATACTCACCCACTCCTCGCGCGATAGCTGCAAGTTCTCCCTGCATCACTCTGTTGACCCGGGACTGGCAGCTTCTTCCTGTGTTCAGAGGGCATAATGAGCGGAGCAATGCATACAACAAGGAGATGACAGAGGAGCCATGCATACAACAGGGGGAGCCACACATACCAGGACAGTGATGAGGGGACAATGCATACTCGGCTTATACTCGAGTCAATAAACTTGCCCAGTTTTTTGTGGCAAAATTAGGTGCCGCGGCTTATACTCGGGTTGGTTTATACTCGAGTATATATGGTAAATATATATATGTGTGTCAGTGACATATACAGTGCCTTGCAGAAGTATTTGGCCCCCGGGGACTTTCAACCTTTTCCCACATATCATGCATCAAACATAAAGATACCAAATGTAAATTTTTGGTTAAGAATCAACAACAAGTTGTTAGGGTTGGCGGAACGCACCGAATATATATTTATTAGAAGCAATAGGTGCGTTCGCAACCCGGGATCCACTGTGCAAGAAAGAACCTGCCTTCTAGATATGGTGGTACAATATAATTGTATAAACAAACTCTGTTACTTCACAGAGTCTGTTAGCAAAGAGAACGCTGTGCCCTGTTTAGCTCACAGAGGAACACAGCTACTTAGTAAAGCAGATATTGGTCATGCAGTCAAATGCAAACACGCAGCTCCTCTCCGGAATTCTAATGGCTATACGCCAGCCCTGAATCCACTCACATTAAACTCCTCGCCGGAGGTGACAGCATTCTAGGGGCTTATTTCAGCCGGGTCCATGAATACACACACACACGAAACTCCTCGCCAGAGGTGCCAGCATTCTAGGGGCTTATTTCAGCCGCGTCCCTGACTGCATACCAACACAACCACACTGGCACTGAGCTAATACATAAATTGACAATAGCGCATGGCCGTGTGGACCTGCGGATGTTTTATATTTGCAGCTCTACAGGACCTTCCTGAACGACCAATGGGAGCTGCTACAGGGCCTGAGCGTGTGACCCCCAACCTCCAATGAGAGGTCCTCCCGTGGGCATGCTCAGTGTGTGCAAAGCAGGACTTAGTCCCAGAAAAGCCTGCTTGCCGCAAACCAGTAAAGGGTACAATAGCAGAGCCTGGAAAGGCAGCAGTAACCCTTTGTACAATATCAGACTGAGTGAGACACTGGGACCGACATCTTCGCTGAGCAGGCTCCACCACGGCTGATGCAGAATGGGAGACCGCAGAAGACATGGATCGAGATTCCCCATGTGCAGCAGCGGGAACTTGACTCCTAATACAAGTGGAACACAATTGTGAAGTTGAACGAAATTTATTGGTTATTTTAAATTTTTGTGGAAATTCAAAAACTGAAAAGGGGGGCGTGTAATATTATTTGGCCCCTTTAACTTAATACTTAGCCACGTTTTGCTGTGATTACAGCTACAAGTCGATTGGGGTATGTCTCAATCAGTTTTGTACATCGAGAGACTGAAATTCTTGCCCATTCTTCATTGGCAAACAGCTCGAGCTCAGTGAGGTTTGATGGAGATCGTTTGTGAACAGCAGTTTTCAGCTCTTTTGACAGATTCTCGATTAGATTGAGGTCTGGACTTTGACTTGGCCATTCTAACACCTGGATACGTTTATTTGTGAACCATTCCATTGTAGATTTTGCTTTATGTTTGGGATCATTGTCTTGTTGGAAGACAAATCTCCATCACAGTCTAAGGTCTTTTGCAGACTCCAACACGTTTTCTTCAGGAATGGTCCTGTATTTGGCTCCATCCATATTCCCATCAATTTTAACCATCTTCCCTGTCCCAGCTGAAGAAGAGCAGGCCCAAACCATGATGCTGCCACCACCATGTTTGACAGTGGGGATGGTGTCTTCAGGGTGATAAGCTGTGTTGCCTGTGCATCAAACATATTATTTGGCATTGTTGGAAAAAAAGTTCTATTTTGGTTTCATCTGACCAGAGCACCTTCTTCCACATGTTTGGTGTGTCTCCCAGGTGGCTTGTTGCAAACTGTAAACAACAATTTTTATGGATATCTTGGAGAAATGGCTTTCTTCTTGCCACTCTTCCATAAAGGCCAGATTTGTGCAGTGTACAACTGATTGTTGTCCTATGGACAAACTGTCCCACCTCAGCTGTAGATCTCTGCAGTTCATCCAGAGTGATCATGGGCCTCTTGGCTGCATCTCTGATCAGTCTTCTCCTTGTTTGAGATTAAAGTTTAAAGTGACGGCTGGGTCTTGGTAGATTTGCAGTGGTATGATACTCCTTCCATTTCAATATGATTGCTTGCACAGTGCTCCTTGGGATGTTTAAAGTTTTGGAGATCATTTATTATCCAAATCCAGCTTTAAACTTCTCCACAACAGTATCACGGACCTGCCTGTTGTGTCCCTTGGTCTTCATGATGCTCTCTGTGCTATAAACAGAACCCTGAGACTATCACAGAGCAGGTGCAATTATACGGAGATTTGATTACACACAGGTGGATTATATGTATCATCATTAGGCATTTAGGACAACATTGGATCATTCAGAGATCCACAATGAACTTCTGGAGTGTGTTTGCTGCACTGAAAGTAAAGGGGCCGAATAATATTGCATGCCCCACTCTTCAGTTTTTGAATTTCCACAAAAATTTAAAATAACCAATACATTTCGTTCAACTTCACTATTGTGTTCCACTTGTTGTTGATTCTTCAACAAAACTTTACATTTGGTATCTTTATGTTTGAAGCGTGATAAAAGTTCCAGGGGGCCGAATACTTTCACAAGACACTGTATATATCTATGTATTCTATGTATATGTGGTTTTACTGTACACTCACATGAATTGCCGGCTTTTCAAAGGACACCAGTGTGTAAACATTGGACAGCACTTGCATGGTCCGAGATTTTTTTTCTCACATCCATATGCTTGCGTTGGCAAGTCTCGGATGATAGATGCTTAAAATTGCAGCATGCTGTGATTTTACACACATGTAGAAAATGCCTGAGAAAAAATAAAGTGATGTGAGCTGCCCCATAGATTAACAGTGGTCCGAGTGCTAAGCGTTGTTTTCTCGCATAGAACTCGTCTATTTTCCACGCTAGTGTGACCTTGGCCTAACCCACAGACTTTTCCGTGGTATGGAGTACATCTCGCTGGTGTATAACCCTCAAAAGCTTGTTAAAAAATGTATAGGTATTCTCTTGCTCACCCATAGACTGCTCCGTGGTCTGGAGTACATTTGGTTGGTATATAACCTTCAAAAAACTTGTTAAAAAATTAATCAGTGTTATATTACTTACCCATGGATTATTCTGTGGTCTGGAATACTTTATATTTGGTATATAACCTCCAAAAACTTGTTCAAAAATGTATCAGTATTATAATGCTCATCCATCTAGTATTACATCTTCTTGGCAGATTTTGTTGCTAAATAAGCCTGCACATGTTGCAGATTTGGGGTGCTTTTGCCATGTGTCTTGGTGCTGATTTGTCATAAAACCTCTGCAGCTCATTTGCCAGTGGTTTTCAGCTGGGATGGTCACATATTGGTGCCATCCTGGTTGAAAACTGCAGTGTCCGTAAAGTCATGGTGCACTTTTGACCAGTCACAGGATCTATTAATAGTTGACATTTTGGCGCCCTTTCTCTGTCCCAATCATATCAGACCTGTCCATGAGGAGAGATAACAAGAACCAATCAAACAACACAAACTCATTTAAGCTGTTACTGAGCCACCAATTAGATTAATCCCTGATAAACTAACTCTGATTAATACACTGCCAGGTCTGTGACATCATGCAACCACAAGCTTATGCCTACTGTGTGGTTTTCCATGCCAGTCAAGATGTGGACAGTACAGAAGAAAGTTCAGTGTGTTCTATGGCTCACTAAATTTGAATCCGTGACCAAAATGCTACGTAAATATCGGCACATTTATAAAGTGTGACCTTGGCCTAACCCACAGACTTTTCCGTGGTATGGAGTACATCTCGCTGGTGTATAAGGCCGGCATCACACTCGGCGTAAGACAATACGGTCCGTATTTTACGGCCGTAATACGCTGCAAAGTCCCCAAAATGGTGGTCCGTATCTCCTCCATAGGCAGGGTGTTATGATCAGGCGGCCTTGGAACAACATGAAAAGACCTTCGCTGGAGTAGTGGTAACTATACAGACCGCTAACACTGAACTTATCCCAGACACTAGAAGTAGCCGTGGGGTGTACCTATCAGACCTAGACACCTCGACACAGCCGGAGGACTAAATTTCCCTAAAGATGGAAAATAGGAAAACTGACTTGCCTTAGAGTAAACCCCCAAAGTATAGGCAGCCCCCCACAAATAATGACGGTGAGTAGGAGAGGAAAAGAGACACTCAGGCAGAAAACAGATTTAGCAAAGGAGGCCACTTCTACCTAGATAGGAAAGTATAGTACAGGATACTGAGCGGTCAGCACAAAATCTACAAAATATCCACCGCAGAAAAATACAAAAACTCCACCACCTAACTAAAGGTGTGGAGAGTATATCTGCAACTCCAGCAAATCCAACCAGACTGAGAAAACAACAGGACAGTCGAAGCTGGAACAAAAATAGTAACTATGAACAGCACTGAAAAATAGACACACAGCCTGTGAGCCTAAGAAAAAGAATAAAACACTTATCTTTAGCTGAAATGGCAGCAGGCAGGAGAGGCCAGGAGAGAATCATTACTGGCAATAGAACATTGACAACTGGCAGGGATTAATGAGTCCTGAAAAGCTAAATACCCCATTCAGCTTTCCAATTAGCAGATACACCTGTCCAATCCTGCAATCCAGACACAACTGCATTACCATCTACAACCACCGGAGGGAGTCCAAAAACAGAATTCACAACAGTACCCCCCCCTTGAGGAGGGGTCACCGAACCCTCACCAGAGCCCCCAGGCCGATCAGGATGAGCCCGATGAAAGGTATGAACCAAATCAGCGGCATGGACATCAGAGGCAGAAACCCAAGAATTATCCTCCTGGCCATAACCCTTCCATTTGACAAGGTACTGAAGCTTCCGCCTCGAAAAACAAGAATCCAAAATATTCTCAACAACATATTCCAACTCCCCATCGACCAACACAGGGGCCGGAGGATCAACAGAGGGAACAACGGGCTCCACATATTTCCACAACAAAGATCTATGGAAGACATTATGAATAGCAAAAGAGGCCGGAAGCGCCAGGCGAAAGGACACCGGATTAATAATCTCAGAAATCCTATAAGGACCAATAAACCGAGGCTTAAACTTAGGGGAAGAAACCTTCATAGGAACATGACGGGAAGATAACCAAACCAGATCCCCAACCCGAAGCCGGGAACCAACACACTGACGACGGTTAGCAAAACGTGAAGCCTCCTCCTGAGACAGCACCAAATTGTCTACCACGTGAGCCCAAATCTGCTGCAACCTGTCGACCACAGAATCCACACCAGGAAGGTCAGAAGGCTCAACCTGCCCAGAAGAAAAATGAGGATGAAAACCAAAATTACAAAAAAAGGCGAAACCAAAGTAGCCGAACTAGCCCGATTATTAAGGGCAAACTCGGCCAATGGCAAGAAAGCCACCCAATCATCCTGATCAGCAGACACAAAGCATCTCAAATAGATCTCCAAGATCTGATTAGTTCGCTCAGTCTGGCCATTTGTCTGAGGATGAAATGCAGAAGAAAAAGACAAATCAATGCCCAGCTTGGCACAAAAGGCCCGCCAAAACCTAGAAACAAACTGGGAACCTCTGTCGGACACAATATTCTCCGGAATACCATACAAACAGACCACATGCTGAAAAAACAACGGAACCAAATCAGAAGAAGAAGGCAATTTAGGCAAAGGCACCAAATGAACCATCTTAGAGAATCGGTCACAGACAACCCAGATAACCGACATCCTCTGGGAAACAGGAAGATCGGAAATAAAATCCATAGAAATATGCGTCCAGGGCCTCTCAGGGACCGGCAATGGCAAAAGCAACCCACTAGCACGGGAGCAACAAGGCTTGGCCCATGCACAAGTCCCACAGGACTGCACAAAAGACCGCACATCAAGCGACAAAGAAGGCCACCAAAAGGACCTACCAACCAAGTCTCTAGTGCCAAAAATACCAGGATGACCGGCCAACACAGAACAATGAACCTCAGAAATCACTCTACTAGTCCATCTGTCAGGAACAAACAGTTTCCCCAGAGGACAACGGTCAGGTTTGTCAGCCTGAAATTCCTGAAGAACCCTTCGTAAATCAGGAGAAATGGCAGAAAGGACCACCCCTTCCTTCAAAATACCGACTGGTTCCAAGACCTCAGGAGAATCAGGCAAAAAACTCCTAGAGAGGGCATCAGCCTTAACATTCTTAGTACCAAGGAGGTACGAGACCACAAAATCAAAATGAGAAAAAAACAAGGACCATCGAGCCTGTCTAGGATTCAACCGTTTGGCAGATTCGAGGTAAATCAAATTCTTATGGTCGGTCAAGACCTCAATACGGTGCTTAGCTCCCTCAAGCCAATGTCGCCACTCCTCAAACGCCCACTTCAAAGCCAACAACTCCCGATTCCCGACATCATAATTGCGTTCCACAGGCAAAAATTTACGGGAAAAGAAGGCACATGGTTTCATTAAGGAACCAACAGGATCCCTCTGAGACAAAACGGCCCCTGCCCCAATCTCAGAAGCGTCAACCTCAACCTGAATAGGAAGAGAAACATCCGGTTGGCGCAACACCGGAGCAGAAGTAAATCGGCGTTTAAGCTCCTGAAAGGCAGAGACAGCCGCAGGGGACCAATTTGCCACATCAGCGCCCCTCTTAGTCAAATTAGTCAAGGGTTTAACCACGCTGGAAAAAATAGCAATGAAACGGCCATAAAAATTAGCGAAACCCAAAAATTTCTGAAGGCTCTTCACGGATGTGGGCTGAATCCAATCATGAATGGCCTGAACCTTAACCGGATCCATCTCCATAGATGAGGGAGAAAAAATAAAGCCCAAAAAGGAAACCTTCTGCACCCCAAAAAGACACTTAGACCCTTTCACAAACAAGGCATTGTCACGAAGGATCTGAAATACCATCCTGACCTGCTGCACATGAGACTCCCAATCATCGGAAAAAATTAAAATATCGTCCAAATATATGATCAAGAATTTATCAAGATAACTCCGGAAGATATCATGCATGAAGGACTGAAAAACAGATGGAGCATTAGAGAGTCCGAATGGCATCACAAGGTATTCAAAATGGCCTTCGGGCGTGTTAAACGCAGTTTTCCATTCATCACCCTGCTTTATACGAACAAGATTATAAGCCCCCCGAAGGTCAATCTTAGTAAACCAACTAGCTCCCTTAATCCTAGCAAACAAATCAGAAAGCAAAGGCAAGGGGTATTGAAACTTGATCGTGATCTTATTTAAGAGGCGATAATCAATACAGGGTCTCAAAGATCCATCTTTCTTAGTAACAAAAAAGAACCCCGCTCCCAACGGTGAAGAGGATGGACTAATATGCCCCTTCTCCAAAGACTCCTTAATATAACTCCGCATGGCGGTATGTTCAGGTACAGAAAGGTTGAAAAGTCAACCCTTAGGAAACTTACAGCCTGTAATCAAATCAATAGCACAATCGCAGTCCCTATGCGGTGGAAGGAAACTGGACTTAGGCTCATCGAACACGTCCTGAAAATCAGACAAAAACTCCGGAATTTCAGAAGAGGAAGAAGGGGCGATTGACATCAGAGGAACATCATTATGAACCCCCTGACAACCCCAACTAGTTACAGACATGGACTTCCAATCCAAAACAGGATTATGGACCTGCAACCACGGGAAACCCAGCACGACAGCATCATGCAAATTATGCAACACCAGAAATCGACAATCTTCCTGGTGGGCTGGTGCCATGCGCATGGTCACCTGTATCCAAAACTGGGGCTTATTTTTAGCCAAGGGTGTAGCATCAATGCCCCTTAAAGGAATAGGATTCTGCAAAGGCTGCAAGGGAAAACCACAGCGCCTAGCAAAATCAAAGTCCATCAAATTCAAGGCGGCGCCTGAATCCACAAACGCCATGACAGAAAATGACGACAATGAACAGATCAAGGACACAGATAGCAGAAATTTAGGTTGTACAGTACTGATGGTAAATGAACTGGCGACTCTTTTTGTCCGCTTAGGGCAGACAGAAATGACATGAGAAGCGTCGCCACAATAAAAACACAACCTATTGAGACGTCTGAAACCTTGTCGTTCCATTTTAGACTGAATCTTATCACACTGCATAGGCTCAGGACCTTGTCCTGAAGATAATACCATATCACGCACAGCCCTGCGCTCCCGCAAGTGCCGGTCAATCTGAATGGCCAAAGACATAGAATCACTCAGATTGGAGGGTGTGGGAAACCCCACCATAACATCCTTAACGGATTCAGAAAGACCCTTTCTGAAAATTGCAACCAAAGCATCATCATACAATAACCCCAATGCTTGAAAGAAAGAATAAACATTAAGCAAAGCAGGATTGCCAGATTCCAGGGAAAATGCCCAATCCTGTGGGTCACCACGCAGCAGGGATATGATGATTTTAACCTGCTGAATGGGATCACCAGAGGACCGGGGTCTCAATGCAAAAAACAGTTTTACAGTTATTTTTGAAACTCAAAAATTTGGATCTGTCACCAAAAAATAAATCAGGAGTGGGAATCTTAGGTTCTAATGCAGGAGTCTGAACAATATAATCTGAAATACCCTGTACCCTAGCAGCAAGCTGATCCACACGAGAAGCTAACTCCTGAACATTCCTGTTAGTACTAGGTTCCTCAGCCACCCAGAGAATAAGAGGGAGGAAAAGCAAAACAGGCTAAGGAAAAAAAAATAGCTCAAAACCTTTCCTTCCTTCTTCTGAGAAGCAATTAACTCATTGTGGGCCAGTTGTACTGTTATGATCAGGCGGCCTTGGAACAACATGAAAAGACCTTCGCTGGAGTAGGGGTAACTATACAGACCACTAACCCTGAACTTATCCCAGACACTAGAAGTAGCCGTGGGGTGTACCTATCAGACCTAGACACCTCGACACAGCCGGAGGACTAAATTTCCCTAAAGATGGAAAATAGGAAAACTGACTTGCCTCAGAGTAGACCCCCAAAGTATAGGCAGCCACCCCACAAATAATGACGGTGAGTAGGAGAGGAAAAGACACACGCAGGCGGAAAACAGATTTAGCAAAGGAGGCCACTTCT
Organism: Ranitomeya imitator; assembly: GCF_032444005.1. Classification (NCBI taxonomy): domain Eukaryota; kingdom Metazoa; phylum Chordata; class Amphibia; order Anura; family Dendrobatidae; genus Ranitomeya; species Ranitomeya imitator. The sequence goes on from NW_027194919.1 coordinate 10,508, forward strand.
ACCTAGATAGGAAAGTATAGTAGAGGATACTGAGCGGTCAGCACAAAATCTACAAAATATCCACTGCAGAAAAATACAAAAACTCCCCCACCTAACTAAAGGTGTGGAGAGTATATCTGCAACTCCAGCAAATCCAACCAGACTGAGAAAACAACAGGACAGTCGAAGCTGGAACAAAAATAGTAACTATGAACAGCACTGAAAAATAGACACACAGCCTGTGAGCCTAAGAAAAAAAATAAAACACTTATCTTTAGCTGAAATGGCAGCAGGCCGGAGGGGCCAGGAGAGAACCATTACTGGCAATAGAACATTGACAACTGGCAGGGATTAATGAGTCCTGCAAAGCTAAATACCCCAGTCAGCTTTGCAATTAGCAGATACATCTGTCCAATCCTGCAATCCAGACACAACTGCATTACCATCTACAACCACCGGAGGGAGCCCAAAAGCAAAATTCACAACAGCAGGGTGTGTCAGCGTATTTTGCGCATGGCATCCTCCGTATGTAATCCGTATGGCATCCGTACTGCGAGATTTTCTCACAGGCTTGCAAAACCGACATACGGATATACAAGGGATCCATGTGCTAAAAAAATAATAAAAACATACTGTCTATATATATATATATATATATATATATGTTAGTGAGACATAGAGACATATATATATATATATACATATATTAATATTTCTTCCAGCGCGAGATAGCTTAAAAGCCGGTAATTCAATTGCTGGCTTTTGCTATCTCCTTCCTAAACCCGACATGATATGTGACATACAGTAAACCATGTCATATCCCTTTTTTTGCATAATCCACACTAGTAATGTTAGTAGTGTGCATGTGCAAAATTTGGCCGTTCTAGCTATTAAATTAAAGGGTTAAATGGCGGAAAAAATTGGCGTGGGCTCCCGCTCAATTTTCTCCGCTAGAGTAGTAAAGCCAGTGACTGAGGGCAGATATTAATAGCCTGGAGAGGGTCCACGGTTATTGCCCCCCCCCCTGGCTAAAAACACCTGCCCCCAGCCACCTCAGAAAAGGCACATCTGGAAGATGCGCCTATTCTGGCACTTGGCCACTCTCTTCCCATTCCCGTGTAGCGGTGGGATATGGGGTAATGAAGGGTTAATTTCACCTTGCTATTGTAAGGTGACATTAAGCCAGATTAATAATGGAGAGGCATCAATTATGACACCTATCCATTATTATTCCAATCGTATGAAAGAGTTAAAAAAACACACACACATTATTAAAAATATTTTAATGAAATAAACACACCGTTTGTTGTAATATTTTATTGTACGCTCAATCCACTCGCTGAAGACCCTCGCTCTGTGACAAAGAAAAAATAATAAACCAACAATATACTTATACATACCTTCCGAGGATCTGTAACGTCCCACGTTGTAGATCCATCTGAAGGGGTTAATTTTTTTACAGCCAGGAGCTCTGCTATAATGCAGCTATGCTCCTGGCTGTAAAACCCCAGCGAATGAATGGAAAGTAGGTCAATGACCTGTAGTTACCTTCATTCGCGGTGAGGCGCCCTCTGCTGGATGTCCTCATATGAACTCGAGCCTGGGAACTTTTCTGAATTTTTCCCACGCTCGAAGGACATCCAGCAGAGGGCGCCTCACCGTGACTGAAGGTAACTACAGGTCATTGACCTAGTTTCCATTCATTCGCTGGGGTTTTACAGCCAGGAGCATAGCTGCATTATAGCAGAGCTCCTGGCTGTAAAAAAAAATTAACCCCTTCAGATGGATCTACAACGTGGGACGTTACAGGTCCTCGGAAGGTATGTATATTGTTGGTTTATTATTTTTTCTTTGTCACAGAGTGAGGGTCTTCAGTGAGTGGATTGAGCGTACAATAAAATATTACAACATTCCTTGGAGAAGGGAATGGCACTAGGATATCAATTGCAGCTTTATATTCCTCGCACTCATTACATGGATCGCTCACACATGCGGTATGCAAAAAGCCACTGAGATGCGGTGCTCAGCTAATGAGGTAATACCAATCTTCATAAACAAAAGTTGAAAAAGTAGCGGCACTCACCAGTCTGCTCAAAATTATGTCTTTAATGTGTCTTCAATCCATAGTACAGATTATGCGGACACAATGCAGGTAGTTACGAGGGTGCGGGGAGTGAAGGGGGACGACGGCCGTTTCGTGCGCTCTGCACTTCGACGGGTCCATGATGGACCCGTCGAAGTGCAGAGCGCACGAAACGGCCGTCGTCCCCCTTCACTCCCCGCACCCTCGTAACTACCTGCATTGTGTCCGCATAATCTGTACTATGGATTGAAGACACATTAAAGACATAATTTTGAGCAGACTGGTGAGTGCCGCTACTTTTTCAACTTTTGTTTATGAAAATATTACAACAAACGGTGTGTTTATTTCATTAAAATACTTTTTAATAAGTATTAATAAACCAGGGATTCAAGCTTCAGGAGGCTAATTTGCATATTCCAGGTGCCTTCTGGGAGAAGCGATGTCTCCCTAAGCTAGAAGATCGTTGGGTACAGCCGGGACCAGCTGCTTCGAAAGCATCACCAAACCAGGGATTCAAGCTTCAGGAGGCTAATTTGCATATTCCAGGTGCCTTCTGGGAGAAGCGAAGTCTCCCTAAGCTAGAAGATCGTTGGGTACAGCCGGGACCAGCTGCTTCGAAAGCATCACCAAACCAGGGATTCAAGCTTCAGGAGGCTAATTTGCATATTCCAGGTGCTTTCTGGGAGAAGCGAAGTCTCCCTAAGCTAGAAGATCGTTGGGTACAGCCGGGACCAGCTGCTTCGAAAGCATCACCAAACCAGGGATTCAAGCTTCAGGAGGCTAATTTGCATATTCCAGGTGCCTTCTGGGAGAAGCGAAGTCTCCCTAAGCTAGAAGATCGTTGGGTACAGCCGGGACCAGCTGCTTCGAAAGCATCACCAAACCAGGGATTCAAGCTTCAGGAGGCTAATTTGCATATTCCAGGTGCCTTCTGGGAGAAGCGAAGTCTCCCTATGCTAGAAGATCGTTGGGTACAGCCGGGACCAGCTGCTTCGAAAGCATCACCAAACAGGGATTCAAGCTTCAGGAGGCTAATTTGCATATTCCAGGTGCTTTCTGGAGAAGCGAAGTCTCCCCTAAGCTAGAAGATCGTTGGGTACAGCCGGGACCAGCTGCTTCGAAAGCATCACCAAACCAGGGATTCAAGCTTCAGGAGGCTAATTTGCATATTCCAGGTGCCTTCTGGGAGAAGCGAAGTCTCCCTAAGCTAGAAGATCATTGGGTACAGCCGGGACCAGCTGCTTCGAAAGCATCACCAAACCAGGGATTCAAGCTTCAGGAGGCTAATTTGCATATTCCAGGTGCTTCTGGGAGAAGCGAAGTCTCCCTAAGCTAGAAGATCGTTGGGTACAGCCGGGACCAGCTGCTTCGAAAGCATCACCAAACCAGGGATTCAAGCTTCAGGAGGCTAATTTGCATATTCCAGGTGCTTTCTGGGAGAAGCGAAGTCTCCCTAAGCTAGAAGATCGTTGGGTACAGCCGGGACCAGCTGCTTCGAAAAGCATCACCAAACCAGGGATTCAAGCTTCAGGAGGCTAATTTGCATATTCCAGGTGCCTTCTGGAGAAGCGAAGTCTCCCTAAGCTAGAAGATCGTTGGGTACAGCCGGGACCAGCTGCTTCGATAGCATCACCAACCAGGGATTCAAGCTTCAGGAGGCTAATTTGCATATTCCAGGTGCTTTCTGGGAGAAGCGAAGTCTCCCTAAGCTAGAAGATCGTTGGGTACAGCCGGGACCAGCTGCTTCGAAAGCATCACCAAACCAGGGATTTCAAGCTTCAGGAGGCTAATTTGCATATTCCAGGTGCCTTCTGGGAGAAGCGAAGTCTCCCTAAGCTAGAAGATCGTTGGGTACAGCCGGGACCAGCTGCTTCGAAAGCATCACCAAACCAGGGATTCAAGCTTCAGGAGGCTAATTTGCATATTCCAGGTGCCTTCTGGGAGAAGCGAAGTCTCCCTAAGCTAGAAGATCGTTGGGTACAGCCGGGACCAGCTGCTTCGAAAGCATCACCAAACCAGGGATTCAAGCTTCAGGAGGCTAATTTGCATATTCCAGGTGCTTTCTGGGAGAAGCGAAGTCTCCCTAAGCTAGAAGATCGTTGGGTACAGCCGGGACCAGCTGCTTCGAAAGCATCACCAAACCAGGGATTCAAGCTTCAGGAGGCTAATTTGCATATTCCAGGTGCCTTCTGGGAGAAGCGAAGTCTCCCTAAGCTAGAAGATCGTTGGGTACAGCCGGACCAGCTGCTTCGAAAGCATCACCAAACCAGGGATTCAAGCTTCAGGAGGCTAATTTGCATATTCCAGGTGCCTTCTGGGAGAAGCGAAGTCTCCCTAAGCTAGAAGATCGTTGGGTACAGCCGGGACCAGCTGCTTCGAAAGCATCACCAAACCAGGGATTCAAGCTTCAGGAGGCTAATTTGCATATTCCAGGTGCTTTCTGGGAGAAGCGAAGTCTCCCTAAGCTAGGAAGATCGTTGGGTACAGCCGGGGACCAGCTGCTTCGAAAGCATCACCAACCAGGGATTCAAGCTTCAGGAGGCTAATTTGCATATTCCAGGTGCTTTCTGGGAGAAGCGAAGTCTCCCGCTAAGCTAGAAGATCGTTGGGTACAGCCGGGACCAGCTGCTTCGAAAGCATCACCAAACCAGGGATTCAAGCTTCAGGAGGCTAATTTGCATATTCCAGGTGCCTTCTGGGAGAAGCGAAGTTCTCCCTAAGCTAGAAGATCGTTGGGTACAGCCGGGACCAGCTGCTTCGAAAGCATCACCAAACCAGGGATTCAAGCTTCAGGAGGCTAATTTGCATATTCCAGGTGCTTTCTGGGAGAAGCGAAGTCTCCCTAAGCTAGAAGATCGTTGGGTACAGCCGGGACCAGCTGCTTCGAAAGCATCACCAAACCAGGGATTCAAGCTTCAGGAGGCTAATTTGCATATTCCAGGTGCTTCTGGGAGAAGCGAAGTCTCCCTAAGCTAGAAGATCGTTGGGTACAGCAGGGACCAGCTGCTTCGAAAGCATCACCAACCAGGGATTCAAGCTTCAGGAGGCTAATTTGCATATTCCAGGTGCCTTCTGGGAGAAGCGAAGTCTCCCTAAGCTAGAAGATCGTTGGGTACAGCCGGGACCAGCTGCTTCGAAAGCATCACCAAACCAGGGATTCAAGCTTCAGGAGGCTAATTTGCATATTCCAGGTGCTTTCTGGGAGAAGCGAAGTCTCCTAAGCTAGAAGATCGTTGGGTACAGCCGGGACCAGCTGCTTCGAAAGCATCACCAAACCAGGGATTCAAGCTTCAGGAGGCTAATTTGCATATTCAGGTGCCTTTCTGGAGAAGCGAAGTCTCCCTAAGCTAGAAGATCGTTGGGTACAGCCGGGACCCAGCTGCTTCGAAAGCATCACCAAACAGGGATTCAAGCTTCAGGAGGCTAATTTGCATATTCCAGGTGCCTTCTGGAGAGAAGCGAAGTCTCCCTAAGCTAGAAGATCGTTGGGTACAGCCGGGACCAGCTGCTTCGAAAGCATCACCAAACCAGGGATTCAAGCTTCAGGAGGCTAATTTGCATATTCCAGGTGCCTTCTGGAGAAGCGAAGTCTCCCTAAGCTAGAAGATCGTTGGGTACAGCCGGGACCAGCTGCTTCGAAAGCATCACCAACCAGGGATTCAAGCTTCAGGAGGCTAATTTGCATATTCCCCAGGTGCCTTTCTGGGAGAAGCGAAGTCTCCCTAAGCTAGGAAGATCGTTGGGTACAGCGAACCGGACAGCTGCTTCGAAAGCATCACCAAACCAGGGATTCAAGCTTCAGGAGGCTAATTTGCATATTCCAGGTGCCTTCTGGAGAAGCGAAGTCTCCCTAAGCTAGAAGATCGTTGGGTACAGCCCGGGACAGCTGCTTCGAAAGCATCACCAAACCAGGGATTCAAGCTTCAGGAGGCTAATTTGCATATTCCATGGTGCCTTCTGGGAGAAGCGAAGTCTCCCTAAGCTAGAAGATCGTTGGGTACAGCCGGGACCAGCTGCTTCGAAAGCATCACCAAACCAGGGATTCAAGCTTCAGGAGGCTAATTTGCATATTCCAGGTGCTTTCTGGGAGAAAGCGAAGTCTCCCTAAGCTAGAAGATCGTTGGGTACAGCCGGGACCAGCTGCTTCGAAAGCATCACCAAACCAGGGATTCAAGCTTCAGGAGGCTAATTTGCATATTCCAGGTGCTTCTGGGAGAAGCGAAGTCTCCCTAAGCTAGAAGATCGTTGGGTACAGCCGGGACCAGCTGCTTCGAAAGCATCACCAACCAGGGATTCAAGCTTCAGGAGGCTAATTTGCATGTTCCAGGTGCCTTCTGGAGAAGCGAAGTCTCCCTAAGCTAGAAGATCGTTGGGTACAGCCGGGACCAGCTGCTTCGAAAGCATCACCAAACCAGGGATTCAAGCTTCAGGAGGCTAATTTGCATATTCCAGGTGCCTTCTGGGAGAAGCGAAGTCTCCCTAAGCTAGAAGATCGTTGGGTACAGCCGGGACCAGCTGCTTCGAAAGCATCACCAAACCAGGGATTCAAGCTTCAGGAGGCTAATTTGCATATTCCAGGTGCCTTCTGGGAGAAGCGAAGTCTCCCTAAGCTAGAAGATCGTTGGGTACAGCCGGGACCAGCTGCTTCGAAAGCATCACCAAACCAGGGATTCAAGCTTCAGGAGGCTAATTTGCATATTCCAGGTGCCTTCTGGGAGAAGCGAAGTCTCCCTAAGCTAGAAGATCGTTGGGTACAGCCGGGACCAGCTGCTTCGAAAGCATCACAAACAAGGGATTCAAGCTTCAGGAGGCTAATTTGCATGTTCCAGGTGCCTTCTGGAGAAGCGAAGTCTCCCTAAGCTAGAAGATCGTTGGGTACAGCCGGACCAGCTGCTTCGAAAAGCATCACCAAACCAGGATTCAAGCTTCAGGAGGCTAATTTGCATATTCCAGGTGCCTTCTGGGAGAAGCGAAGTCTCCCTAAGCTAGAAGATCGTTGGGTACAGCCGAGGACCAGCTGCTTCTTC